>NW_026288012.1:82500-110000 GCF_023373465.1 Oncorhynchus keta
CCACCTGTAGCTGAGTTGTATTAGCGCCAATAGAAAGTATCCCACCTGTAGCTGAGTTGAGCCAATAGAAAGTATCCCACCTTAGCTGAGTTGTATTAGCGCCAATAGAAAGTATCCCACCTGTAGCTGAGTTGTATTAGCGCCAATAGAAAGTATCCCACCTGTAGCTGAGTTGTATTAGCGCCAATAGAAAGTATCCCACCTGTAGCTGAGTTGTATTAGCGCCAATAGAAAGTATCCCACCTGTAGCTGAGTTGTATTAGCGCCAATAGAAAGTATCCCACCTGTAGCTGAGTTGTATTAGCGCCAATAGAAAGTATCCCACCTGTAGCTGAGTTGTATTAGCGCCAATAGAAAGTATCCCACCTGTAGCTGAGTTGTATTAGCGCCAATAGAAAGTATCCCACCTGTAGCTGAGTTGTATTAGCGCCAATAGAAAGTATCCCACCTGTAGCTGAGTTGTATTAGCGCCAATAGAAAGTATCCCACCTGTAGCTGAGTTGTATTAGCGCCAATAGAAAGTATCCCACCTGTAGCTGAGTTGTATTAGCGCCAAT
Organism: Oncorhynchus keta; assembly: GCF_023373465.1. Classification (NCBI taxonomy): domain Eukaryota; kingdom Metazoa; phylum Chordata; class Actinopteri; order Salmoniformes; family Salmonidae; genus Oncorhynchus; species Oncorhynchus keta. Next base: position 83,058 of record NW_026288012.1, read on the forward strand.
AGAAAGTCTCCCACCTGTAGCTGAGTTGTATTAGCGCCAATAGAAAGTAGAAGTGGTCCTTCTGTGGCTCAGTTGGTAGAGCATGGCGCTTGTAACGCCAGGGTAGTGGGTTCGATTCCCGGGACCACCCATACGTAGAATGTATGCACACATGACTGTAAGTCGCTTTGGATAAAAGCGTCAGCTAAATGGCATATATTATTTATATTATTATTATTTATTATTATTTATCCCACCTGTAGCGAAGGTGTTGTGGACCCCGTGGAAGGAGATGGCGTTGACAGGATAGACCTGTTCTATGCCGTTCTCCTTCAGCCGGTGGCACTTGAAGGCGTACTTCTTCTTCTGCACTGGCTGGGGTCCAGGTACTCCACAGCAACACGTCCTTCTATGGAGCTCAGGACATAGCCCTACAAAAACAAGACAATAGACACCTGGTCTCACCGGACAGACAAAGACAACGATGTGTGGTCCTGTCGGGCTCAGCTGGTTAGAGTGCGGCGCTTAGCAATGCCAAGGTCATGGGTTCAAGTCCCGCAAGGGGATCACATAGGCCTGCTGAAACATGTATGATGTCACCGTACGTTGCTGTGGATAAAAGCATCATCTAAGTGACGTTTAGTATTGTGTTTGTTTGTTAGGGAAGGCCCTGATGGCTCGTGTCTGGTACTGAGCTAGTCTAGAGGTTTACCTGAGCCCTGATGGCTCGTGTCTGGTACTGAGCTAGTCTAGAGGTTTACCTGAGCCCTGATGGCTCGTGTCTGGTACTGAGCTAGTCTAGAGGTTTACCTGAGCCTAGAGGTTTACCTGTTTGTTAGGGAAGGCCCTGATGGCTCGTGTCTGGTACTGAGCTAGTCTAGAGGTTTACCTGAGCCCTGATGGCTCGTGTCTGGTACTGAGCTAGTCTAGAGGTTTACCTGAGCCCTGATGGCTCGGGTCTAGCTAGTCTAGAGGTTTACCTGTTTGTTAGGGAAGGCCCTGATGGCCGTGTCTGTACTGAGCTAGTCTAGAGGTTTACCTGAGCCCTGATGGCTCGTGTCTGGTACTGAGCTAGTCTAGAGGTTTACCTGTTTGTTAGGGAAGGCCCTGATGGCTCGTGTCTGGTATTGAGCTAGTCTAGAGGTTTACCTGAGCCCTGATGGCTCGTGTCTGGTACTGAGCTAGTCTAGAGGTTTACCTGTTTGTTAGGGAAGGCCCTGATGGCTCGTGTCTGGTACTGAGCTAGTCTAGAGGTTTTAGCCCCTGATGGCTGTTTTATTGAGCTAGTCTAGAGGCCCTGATGGCTCCTGGTACTGAGCTAGTCTAGAGGTTTACCTGTTTGTTAGGGAAGGCCCTGATGGCTCGTGTCTGGTACTGAGCTAGTCTAGAGGTTTACCTGAAGCCCTGATGGCTCGTGTCTGGTACTGAGCTAGTCTAGAGGTTTACCTGTTTGTTAGGAAGGCCCTGATGGCTCGTGTCTGGTACTGAGCTAGTCTAGAGGTTTACCTGTTTGTTAGGGAAGGCCCTGATGGCTCGTGTCTGGTATTGAGCTAGTCTAGAGGTTTAGAGGCCCTGATGGCTCGTGTCTGGTACTGGAGCCCTATTCCTAGAGGTCCCAGACCAACACCTCCCTCCCTGTCTGTCCTGAGCTATCTAGCCGGTCACCTGGCCACAGAGCTAGTCTAGAGGTTTACACCTTTGTTAAAAAAGGCCCAATGGCTCGTGTCTGGACTGAACAGTCAACCAGCAATCGATCTCGTCTCAACGTCCATATGGAGTTTTATGTCCCATGGCTCTCAACTGAGCAGACTATTACCTTTTTTTAAAGGCTTTGATGGCTCGTGTCTGGTACTGAGCAATAGAGGTTTACCTGACCTGATGGCTCTGTCTGGTACTGAGCAGTCTAGGTTAGGGAAGGCCCTGATGGCTCGCTTTGGTCAGGTACTGAGCTAAAGATATTAAAACCAGCCCTGATGGCTGTGTCTGGTCTTCATGAAGAGGCTGTTTGTTAAAAGCCCAGGACTGTTTCATACAGAGTTTAGATAGAGCCCACCTTTCAGGTTGTGTGAGAGGTTTACCTGAGCCCTGTGGCTCGTGGGTCCTGGGGTTTCCCACAGCCCTGATGGCTCGTGTCTGGTACTGAGCTAGTCTAGAGGTTTACCTGAGCCCTGATGGCCTGGTTAGTCTAGAGGTTTACCTGTTTGTTAGGGAAGGCCCTGATGGATGTCTGGTATTGTAGCTACACGTCTAAGGGTTTACCTGAGCCCTGATGGCCGTGTCTGGTAAATAAGAGCACGGTTTCCTGTTTGTTAGGGAAGGCCTGACCATTCTGGTATTGAGTGTCTAGAGGTAGCCCTTGTGACTGAGCACTTTTACCTGTTTGTTAGGGAAGGCCCTGATGGCTCGTGTCTGGTACTGAGCTAGTCCAGGTTTACCAGCCCTGATGGCTGTGTCTGGTACTGAGCTAGAGAAGAGGTTTACCTGTTTGTTAGGGAAGGCCCTGATGGCCCTCGTGTCTGGTACTGAGCTAGTCTAGAGGTTTACCTGTTTGTTAGGGAAGGCCCTGATGGCTCGTGTCTGGTACTGAGCTAGTCTAGAGGTTTACCTGAGCCCTGATGCTTGTCTGGTATTGAGCTAGTCTAGAGGTTTACCTGGTGATGCTCGTGTCTGGTACTGAGCTAGTCTAGAGGTTTACCTTCTTGTTAGGGAAGGCCCTGATGGCTGTGTCTGGTACTGAGCTAGTCTAGAGGTTTACCTGAGCCCTGATGGCCGTGTCTGGTACCCAGGCTCTAGGTTTACCTGTTTGTTAGGGAAGGCCCATCTGCTGGTACACAGTCAGAGGTTTACAGTCACCCTGATGGCTCGTGTCTGGTACTGAGCTAGTCTAGAGGTTTACCTGTTTGTTAGGGAAGGCCCTGATGGCTCGTGTCTGGTACTGAGCTAGTCTAGAGGTTTACCTGTTTGTTAGGGAAGGCCCTGATGGCTCGTGTCTGGTACTGAGCTAGTCTAGAGGTTTACCTGTTTGTTAGGGAAGGCCCTGATGGCTCGTGTCTGGTATTTCAGACTGGACTCTCTCCTCTGCTGGACGTAGCCCATATTCCTCAGGTCCCAGACCAACACCCTCCTCCCTGCTGTCCCCACTATCAGCCGGTCACCAGCCACAGAGAGGGTGTACACCTTCGTTAAAAGAGACAAAAGACACCAGAACAGTCTTAAAATGTGTGAGAATCGATCTCTGATCTCAACGTCCATATGCCTGTAAGTATGTCCCATTCTCAACAAAAAACAGACTATTCATTTTTTAAAAACTTTAATACGTAGAATGTATGCACACATGACTGTAAGGAACTTTGATAAAAGCGTCTGTAAATGGCATATATTATTATTATTATATATAAAATCAGAATTGAAAATGAGGTCAACGTCTGCTTTGGTCCCTGAACAGACCCATAAAAGCCCAGGACTGTTTCATACAGAGTTTAGATAGATCCACCTTTTCAGGTTGTGTGAAGGTGCCAGCGTTGCAGGGGTCCTGGGGTCCCACAGCCTGACTGACCTATCCCAGCTACCGGTTACCATGACGTTGACCTCTGGACAGTATTCCACACAGCGGATGGGGGCGTCGTGTGTCCCAACTATTGTATCTACACGCAAGGGAGAGAAATATGGACCGTAAAAATAAATAAGAAACACGGTGCATTTAATAACAACAGGAAGCACACCATTCAGTGGTGATGTAAATACAGACACACCTTGATCTGTATTCAACATGGGTTTTCAACTGCGTGTCCAGGCCTCCACTCCAGGCATGTGTCGGGTCCTACAAGAGAAGAGATATCTGACTCTTAAACGTGTTCCTTGAGACCATTTTGACTACATTGTAACATTGTTTGTAGAAATGTACTTTTAACAGTATTGTCATGTTTCTTCTTGGGAGGGTGGTGGTAGCTAACAGTATAACTTTAGACTAGTATCGCCCCGACCCAGGCTCTAACCAGGGACCATCTGCACACATCAACAACAGTCACCCACAAAGCATCGTTTACCCATCGCTCCACAAAGCCGCAGCCCTTGCAGAGCAAAGGGGGAACCTACTTCAAGGTCTCAAAGCGAGTGACGTAACATTGAAATGCTAGTAGCGCACCACCGCTAACTAGCTAGCCATTTCACATCCGTTATACATGTGTCTGTGTGTGTAGCAAAGTAGCCAACTCTGCATTTAAAATTGAGTAACTGATTACTATGGAAACGCTTATGACAAATTAAAACTTGTTTACATAGAAAGCACAATCCAGCACAGGTGCCAGGTGAGAATACTTGATCCTCATGGAGTTGCCTGCCACATCGTAGAGCCGGACAGTACAGTCCCAAGAGGACACTAGAAGGAACTGGCCTGTACTGGGGCTGAATCACGGCAGAGATTGTCCTCTGGTCCCTGGTTCAGTTTGTACTCGTTCGAGCCAGTCATCTGCAGGGAGAGAACAGATACCAAAGCTATTAGGCCATACTGGCGTTTACGTAGGAGGGTAAGGGAGCTTTCCTGTAGAGTAGTAGTTCGAGCCCTGAAGTAGATGGAGAATGCCGGGATGTATCTCTTGAAAACCATAACATGATCAGGTAATATAATTGTTATCTTGCTAGCTAAGCTGTCATACTTGTGTTGGCGAAATAAACAAACCAGCCAACATGTAACGCAACATGACCTGTACAGTTTGATACACGAGAACGTTACTGTCCTGGAAATTCAAGAACATGAATTGGGTGTGCTGAAAATATAGCAAGGCAAACTATTTGGGAGGGTAGGTAGGCAATCAGCTAATGTAATTAACTAGCTAGTATACATAACTGGCTAGCCAGTGGATCCGCAGAAGCTGGCCAACTTGGTCTCAGCTACTTACACATTGGCTAACGTTAGCTAATCAGCTGTTTTCTATCGGGTAACATTGGCTAACGTTAGCTAATAAGCTGTTTTCTATCGGGTAACATTGGCTAACGTTAGCTAATCAGCTGTTTTCTATCGGGTAACATTGGCTAACGTTAGCTAATCAGCTGTTTTATTAGCTAATCAGCTGTTTTCTATCGGGTAACATTGGCTAACGTTAGCCAATCAGCTGTTTTCTATCGGGTAACATTGGCTAACGTTAGCCAATCAGCTGTTTTCTATCGGGTAACATTGGCTAACGTTAGCCAATCAGCTGTTTTCTATCGGGTAACATTGGCTAACGTTAGCCAATCAGCTGTTTTCTATCGGGTAACATTGGCTAACGTTAGCTAATCAGCTGTTTTCTATCGGGTAACATTGGCTAACGTTAGCTAATCAGCTGTTTTATTAGCTAATCAGCTGTTTTCTATCGGGTAACATTGGCTAACGTTAGCCAATCAGCTGTTTTCTATCGGGTAACATTGGCTAACGTTAGCCAATCAGCTGTTTTCTTTAACATTGGCTAACGTTAGCCAATCAGCTGTTTTCTATCGGGTAACATTGGCTAACGTTAGCCAATCAGCTGTTTTCTATCGGGTAACATTGGCTAACGTTAGCCAATCAGCTGTTTTCTATCGGGTAACATTGGCTAACGTTAGCCAATCAGCTGTTTTCTATCGGGTAACATTGGCTAACGTTAGCCAATCAGCTGTTTTCTATCGGGTAACAGTGGCTAACGTTAGCCAATCAGCTGTTTTCTATCGGGTAACATTGGCTAACGTTAGCTAATCAGCTGTTTTCTATCGGGTAACATTGGCTAACGTTAGCTAATCAGTTTTCTATCGGGTAACATTTAACGTTAGCCAATCAGCTGTTTTCTATCGGGTAACAGTGGCTAACGTTAGCCAATCAGCTGTTTTCTATCGGGTAACATTGGCTAACGTTAGCTAATCAGCTGTTTTATTAGCTAATCAGATGTTTTCTATCGGGTAACATTGGCTAACGTTAGCCAATCAGCTGTTTTCTATCGGGTAACATTGGCTAACGTTAGCTGCTAATATTAGCTAACTAGCGTGGATGGTGAAGGCAGGCCAAGCTAGCTATAGATTGATTATGCGTTATAGCTAGATTGTTTTGTCAATGAATTAGATTTTTTTATTTTTTTTTTACTCACCGTTCTTGGTTTACGCTAAAGTAATCTCCTTTGGTATGAAATTGGAAGAAAAAAAAATAACTCGTTTATCTTATAGACTAATATTTTCGCTTCCTCGTCCCTCTCCGCTGAAGACACTCCACAGCGGCGTTGCTACACGAGTGAATTGATTGGTCAGAACGAATAACCAACTTTCCCGCCTGGCTCGTGATTCTTTGAAAATTATCTTCCGTTGTCGAGTACATGGGTCATGTGATATGGGACATACTTCAAATGACCGTATCTAAAAACCCTGTTGTTGTCGAGGACATGGGTCATGTGATATGGGACATACTTCAAATGACCGTATCTAAAAACCCTGTTGTTGTCGAGGACATGGGTCATGTGATATGGGACATACTTCAAATGACCGTATCTAAAAACTAGTTTGACAGCTCCGTTGTCGTTTTTAGAAGAATTGTTAAATAAATGTTAACTGTTTGGTTGTAATATCATCACCTCTTGAAGAACATATTCAGACCTACAAAATGTCATATTATTCCATTGCGCAAATGTTGTTCTAATCTTTAAAGTTATACAGCAAGTAACTGCTTGCTTTTCACGACCAGTAAACATTAATAATCATGTAATTTCAGATATGTAGGATAGCCTCACGATATATCTTAATATTGGCCGCCATTAATTTGATATTTGAGAGATATAAAATTAAACTGAACAAATATGACAAGTGTGAGTGGTTTTGGTTAATTTCCCATGTTTTGTGGGCTCTGTCTGTCTAGCAGCAGAATGGCGCATTTGCCATGGTCCTTCATGCCCCGTGTACACGAGCACAAGCCGCGGCGCGGTGAAACACCGCTTCCCATTCATTTTCAATGGAAGGGGGCGGGGACCTTCGGGCGGTGCGAACATGGCGTGGGAGGCGGTGAAACATATCAACTTTACCCAAATGTATGCAAATCACCAGCGCGACCGCTGGGCAATGACCAATCATATCGAGTGGCTCCCATGACAAAGTTGAAGCTATGCGCCCCAAGGCTGGAGACTTTCTTCATGCAAAGATGGCTGACAAAAATACTAGGATGGAAGTAAATGTGATTATAATGTCATAACGAATCATGCAAAAAATGTCCAGTTGAGAGGAATATGTTAGTTCATGTAGAGACAAACGATTACGTAAATATATTTTTTAATCATAAAGTTAATTTACAAAAAGCATGATATAGCAAGCTAGCTGACTAGCAAACATTAGCTAGCTAGCTTTATGGGTGTTGTGACAAGAGTATGAAATTATAATTCTGGTTGTTTCGTGTTTTAGGGACACCTGAAACAACCAGCAAACCAGGCTGTCATCTTGTGAAACCGTGGATGTAAAGAATCTAGAATTTACGGCAAATTGAATGTACAATTTTGTAAGCTTGTCTTGCTTATTTTTGCCATGCAATGCAGAGATTAAATAACGTAGCTAGCTAAACTATTTTCTTGCTTATTGTGCAGTGGAGGATAACAATACCTGGATGTGTAGCCGATCTGTGTACGTGTAACAGTATAGCTTCCGTCCGTCTCCTCAACCTGGGCTTGAACCAGGGACCCTCTGCACACATCAACCACAGTCACTCACAAAGCATCGTTACCCATCCCGCCACAAAATCCACAGCCCTTGCAGAGCAAGGGGGAACAACTATTTCTAGGTCTCAGAGCGAGTGACGTCACCAACTGAAACACTATTAGCGCGCACCACCGCTAACTAGCTAGCCATTTCACATCGGCCACATATGGACCTTAAAACGTTTGGTATACATAGTTCAGAACCTAGCTATGAACCTCAGCTATCATAGCCAGTTGTATCATCTTCAAACCAGTCTGAATGACATTAATGAAGCCAATAGATTGAGTAGAATATAATAACTTTGTGCCAAGGATGCATGTCTAAAATACATGTCGTTATCACCGTGAGATCCCCACATTGTAGCCTGTACATTTAATATATTCACTGATCATGTACTCTACCTTGGTAAATAAAGGTGCAGTTCAGGTATGAATGTCTTTGAAATAATTTTTCAGTCATATCCGATACCAGGAGTATCAAACTCCAGTGTCTGCATGTATGTATTACAATTATACCCTTCAACGGTGTTTACCAGTAGAGCGTTGGACTAGTAACCGGAAGGTTTCAAGTTCAAACCCCTGAGCTGACAAGGTACAAATCTGTCGTTCTGCCCCTGAACAGGCAATTAAACCACTGTTCCTAGACCAGTTAACCCACTGTTCCTAGACCAGTTAACCCACTGTTCCTAGACCAGTTAACCCACTGTTCCTAGACCAGTTAACCCAACTGTTCCTAGACCAGTTAACCCACTGTTCCTAGACCAGTTAACCCACTGTTCCTAGACCAGTTAACCCACTGTTCCTAGACCAGTTAACCCACTGTTCCTAGACCAGTTAACCCACTGTTCCTAGACCAGTTAACCCACTGTTCCTAGACCAGTTAACCCACTGTTCCTAGACCAGTTAACCCACTGTTCCTAGACCAGTTAACCCACTGTTCCTAGACCAGTTAACCCACTGTTCCTAGACCAGTTAACCCACTGTTCCTAGACCAGTTAACCCACTGTTCCTAGACCAGTTAACCCAACTGTTCCTAGGCCGTCATTGAAAATAAGAATTTGTTCTTAACTGACTTGCCTCGTTAAATAAAGGTCCAATATTTATAAATACATAAATAAACACACTAGTTAAAGGCTGATTTGTCATTCATATATACAGAAAAATATATTTTTTAAAACAGTACACTACACTTCTTATGCGTCACGTAAATACTCTAAAACCAGTTAATCTCCTTATCAAATTCCCTTCATCTGCATTGATCTGATAAACACAGGACAGGTGCACTATTTCATCAAACGAGACTTAATTTCAACCAGTAGAGAATGTGAAACGCTTTATTGAAAGAAGTTAATTATCCAAGTGTTATAAATACATGCATTATAAATATTATAATTGTAATATTATATTATAAATATAAGTTCAATCTGTACTTCAATGCACATCTGTTGAGCGTTATAAAAACAGAGGAAGAAAGAGGAGGTGGAGAGAGAGGTGTAAAAGACAGAAAGGGAAAGAGGTAAGAACATAGGGGCAGGGAAGGCAGCACATGATTAATGAATCACGGTGCCACCCTAATATTCTCTCAGTTCATCACAATGACATAATAGTGTCTCTCGTCGGGCCCGAAGGTTATCTTAAGAGCGGGTGAGGTGACGATGACGGGACTGGGGGTTGGCATCCTCTCTCACATCAAATCATACCTGCAGACGAGAGACAGATGGAATTAGCATGTTTCAGCCTTGTGTTCTTTATATGTTTTATTTTAGCACTCAAGTCATCATAATAAGAAGGTGAAGTGCAAAACTGACCTGGGATCATTAACTCTGGGACTACTACATCTCTTTAATAATACTTCCTGTATAATATAAACTTCCTGTATAATATAAACTGACCTGGGATCATTAACTCTGGGACTAAACTACATCTCTATCTGTAATTTCTGTATAATATAAATGTGGGATCATTAACTCTGGGCATCTCTTTAATATAAACTGACCTGGGATCTTCCTGGGACTACTGCATCTCTTTAATAATATAATATAAAACTGACCTGGGATCATTAATACTTCCTGTATAATATAAACTGACCTGGGATCATTAACTGCATCTCTTTAATAATACTTCCTGTATAATATAAACTGACCTGGGATCATTAACTCTGGGACTACTACATCTCTTTAATAATACTTCCTGTATAATATAAAACTGACCTGGGATCATTAACTGACCTGGGACTACTACATCTCTATCTGTATTTCAATTTAAAAGCATCTCTTTAATAATAATTCATGTATAATATAAACTGACCTGGGATCATTAACTCTGGGACTACTGCATCTCTTTCATAATACTTCCTGTATGATATAAACTGACCTGGGATCATTAACTCTGGGACTACTACATCTCTATCTGTATTTCAATGTAAAAGCATCTCTTTCATAATTACTTCCCTGTTGGTCTGACCAAGTGACCTCTCACCTCTGATCATGCTGTGCCCTCTCTGTCAGCCAGTTGAGATGCGCGAGGGGTTCGACCGACACAGCTGATATAACCGAGATGATTTAAGGAAAAGAAGGATGTGAAGGAGAGAGAGACTGTTATTGAGAAAATAAGGTAGTTAAAGGGACAGTGTTGAACAGGAATCTGTGTGTGTGGCCTCACCTGGTGTCCACTGGCCTCACCTGGTGTCCACTGGCCTCACCTGGTGTCCACTGGCCTCACCTGGTGTCCACTGGCCTCACCTGGTGTCCACTGGCCTCACCTGGTGTCCACTGGCCTCACCTGGTGTCCACTGGCCTCACCTGGTGTCCACTGGCCTCACCTGGTGTCCACTGGCCTCACCTGGTGTCCACTGGTCTCACCTGGTGTCCACTGGCCTCACCTGGTGTCCACTGGCCTCACCTGGTGTCCACTGGTCTCACCTGGTGTCCACTGGCCTCACCTGGTGTCCACTGGCCTCACCTGGTGTCCACTGGCCTCACCTGGTGTCCACTGGCCTCACCTGGTGTCCACTGGCCTCACCTGGTGTCCACTGGCCTCACCTGGTGTCCACTGGCTTCACCTGGTGTCCACTGGCCTCACCTGGTGTCCACTGGTCTCACCTGGTGTCCACTGGCCTCACCTGGTGTCCACTGGCCTCACCTGGTGTCCACTGGTCTCACCTGGTGTCCACTGGCCTCATCTGGTGTCCACTGGGTCTCACCTGGTGTCCACTGGTCTCACCTGGTGTCCACTGGCCTCACCTGGTGTCCACTGGCCTCACCTGGTGTCCACTGGCCTCACCTGGTGTCCAATGGTCTCACCTGGTGTCCACTGGCCTCACCTGGTGTCCACACCCCACACTAAGTGGCTGCAGAGGACTTCATGCTGAAAAACATGTACAGACACACGAGGACAAACAATACTTCGTAGTTATAGAAATAATGAAGTGTCTTCCTGTTCTCCATGGTTGGTCCCCTTGTATGTTCTTTGAAGGTGGAAGGAGCCACACTTATACACCTGAGCCGGCTCACTGCTCAACACAATCCATCAATCACATGGATACAGGAGTGTGTGGGTTATAGGGGGTCTAATGGTTCTACATAGTTTCAATATGGGTGACTTAAAATAGCCCGTTCTGTTTTACAGACATCACAACCTTACCTGAGAAGTAGAAATCAAAGGGAGAGAAACTGGGAATTGAATAACTGTTTTAAGTTCCTTCGGCGTACACATCACAGACAAACTGAATTGGTCCACCCATACAGACAGCATCGTGGAGAAGGCGCAGCAGCGCCTCTTCAACCTCAGGAGGCTGAAGAAATGTGTCTTGTCACCAAAAGCACTCACAAATTTCTACAGATGCACAATCAAGAGCATCCTGGCGGGCTGTATCACCGCCTGGTACGGCAACTGCTCCGCCCACAACCGTAAGGCTCTCCAGAGGGTAGTGAGGTCTGCATAACGCATCACCGGGGACAAACTACCTGCCCTCCAGGACACCTACAGCACCCGATGTTACAGGAAGTCCATAAAGATCATCAAGGACAACAACCACCGAGCCACTGCCTGTTCACCCCGCTATCATCCAGAAGGCGAGGTCAGTACAGGTGCATCAAAGCTGGGACCGAGAGACTGAAAAACAGCTTCTATCTCAGGGCCATCAAGACTGTTAAACAGCCACCACTAACATTGAGTGGCTGCTGCCAACACACTGACTCAACTCCAGCCACTTTAATAATGGGAATTGATGGGAAATGATGTAAAATATATCACTAGCCACTTTAAACAATGCTACCTTATATAATGTTACTTACCCTACATTATTCATCTCATATGTATATGTATATACTGTACTCTACATCATCTACTGCATCCTTATGTAATACATGTATCACTAGCCCCTTTAACTATTCCACTTTGTTTACATACTCATCTTATATGTATATACTGTACTCTATATCATCTACTGCATCCTTATGTAATACATGTATCACTAGCCACTTTAACTATTCCACTTTGTTTACATACTCATCTCATATGTATATACTGCACTCGATACCATCTACTGTATCTTGCCTATGCCGCTCTGTACCATCACTCATTCATATATCTTTATGTACATATTCTTTATCCCCTTACACTTGTGTCTATAAGGTAGTAGTTTTGGAATTGTTAGTTAGATTACTTGTTGGTTATCACTGCATTGTCGGAACTAGAAGCACAAGCATTTCGTTACACTCGCATTAACATCTGCTAACCATGTGTATGTGACAAATAACATTGGATTTGATTTGATTTGACAGACTGCATTGATTGATTGATGGATCTCGTCAAATTGGCTAATAACAGGTCATGTCCATTTGTTTTATTTTATTTAAACTTTATTTAACTAGGAAAGTCAGTTTAATTAAGAACAAATTCTTATTTACAATGAAGACCTACCAAAAGACAAAAGGCCTCCTGCAGGACCGGGCTGGGATTCAAAATAAATTAAATAAAAATATAGGACAAAACACACATCATGACAAGAGAGACAACACTACTTAAAGAGAGACAACACTACTTAAAGAGAGACAACACTACTTAAAAGAGAGACAACACTACTTAAAGAGAGACAACACTACTTAAAGAGATACAACACTACTTAAAAGAGACAACACTACTTACTACTTAAAGAGATACAACACTACTTAAAGAGAGACAACACTACTTAAAAGAGACAACACTACTTAAAGAGAGACTTAAGACAACAATATAGCATGGTAGCAACACATGACACCAGAGCATGGCAGCAACACATGACACCAGAGCATGGTAGCAACACATGACACCAGAGCATGGCAGCAACACATGACACCAGAGCATGGTAGCAACACATGACACCAGAGCATGGTAGCAACACATGACACCAGAGCATGGTAGCAACACATGACACCAGAGCATGGCAGCAACACATGACAACACAGCATGGTAGCAACACATGACACCAGAGCATGATAGCAACACATGACAACAGAGCATGGCAGCAACACATGACAACACAGCATGGCAGCAACACATGACACCAGAGCATGGCAGCAACACATGACACCAGAGCATGGCAGCAACACATGACAACAGAGCATGGCAGCAACACATGACAACAGAGCATGGCAGCAACACATGACAACACAGCATGGCAGCAACACATGACAACACAGCATGGCAGCAACACATGACACCAGAGCATGGCAGCAACACATGACAACAGCATGGTAGCAACACATGACACCAGAGCATGGTAGCAACACATGACAACAGCATGGTAGCAACACATGACACCAGAGCATGGTAGCAACACATGACACCAGAGCATGGTAGCAACACATGACAACAGCATGGTAGCAACACAAAATGGTAGAGGCACAAAACAGGGTACAAACATTAATGGGCAGACAACAGCACAACAGGGCAAGAAGGTGGCGACAACAATACAAGAAGGTCGAGACAACAATACATCTCACAAAGCAGACACAGCTGTCAGTAAGAGTGTCCATGATTGAGTCTTTGAATGAAGAGATGGAACGGTCCAGTTTGAGTGTTTGTTGCAACTCGTTCCAGTCGCGAGCTGCAGCGAACTGAAAAGAGGTGCGACCCAGGGATGTGTGCTTTGGGGACCTTTAACAGAATGACTGGCAGAACGGGTGTTAACAAGCTAACTTTCAGGGATAAACTAGATGGCTATATCCTAATATTGTTTGATTTGCTTTCCATCTATAGTGGTAATGACAGGAGTCCGACAACTTTACCAGGACGAGGACCTGCCGATGTTAAGCTTTTTCCAAAAGCCTAATCTCTCGTGAAGCACGTTAAATGATATTGTTTGCTCGCTACATATCAAATGGATATGTGCCTTCGCCTATCTTAAATGACACGATCATTGATGTTTACTGATCACGAAAAGCATGAAGTTACTTGTTGTATGATAGCAGCTAAATGTAGGCAATTGTTTTGTATGGAATAATCGGGAAGTGTGCAGTTGTGACACATCCTCAATAGGTGATGATATTAAAACTCTGGATAAGAGCGTCTGCTAAAGTTATAGCATGTATTTATACAATCCATTGAAAATGGCACGTAGTTGTCAATGATTTTCCCGGAGCTGCGGGGGCCCTTGCCCCCCAACAGCCAAATCGAACGTATTGTGACGTTTTATTTAAAACGAAGTATGTGCAAATCGAACGTAATTGTGACGTATTATTCAAAACGAAGTATATGCAAATCGAACGTAATTGTGACGTATTATTCAAAACGAAGTATGTGCAAATCGAACGTAATTGTGACGTTTTATTCAAAACGAGGTATATGCGCATTTTCTCACCAGAGATGTGATTCCATAAAAACTGACTTGTTGTCGGATGATATTTAATGTAAAGGAGCATCAAGCTAATCACCTTGCACATTCACCATCCTGTGAAGTTCATCATCATTTATTTAATCTGCAGCCTCATAAACTGCATGCTTTCCTGAGTCAAAATCAACAGCATATTGCGTGACTCCCAAGTTTACATCGATATAATAATTTTATTATATCAATATTTGCGCATAAAGGCATTTCCACCGCTATTTCTCAATCATAATTAATTTTACCGACACAAAAAGATCCCACCATGTCGAATGAACACATTTTCTGTCGGCATTTATATAAATTTACCGGCATTTCATGTTTGCATCAGCCCGTTCGGGACATTTTTCGTGCTTCAGGTAAATCATTCAGCATGAAATGGCCCACACACACATTTTCAATGTAACATTTTCTCACGTTTGCGACTTTTGTTATGAAATTTGTAACTCATAAAAACTGTATTGTTTCCTGATAGGACGGGACTGAATGACGTGACCTACCGGTATAGCCTTATTTTAGGAAAATAGGTTCTGATAGAGGGATATATGCTTGCTTCATATATGGCACCGCTTAAGGTTTTATATAGAACCGAAATTGGTTCCAGAACCCTGTATGGAATCCCATATAGAACACTACATGGAACCCAAGGGTTCTATATGGAACCGATTTTGGAAGAAGAACTCATGCGGGGGTGCCTTACAGTATATGAAGCAAGCAATATAACCCTTTTGTTTCGACCCAGAACGTTTTTTTAAAGAATCTAGAGAGGAAAATACACTGGGATAGTGGAAGGATATGTAGACATTGTTTTGTAAGGTTATTTATGATTCGGTGTGTTGTAATAAAATAGGCCTATGGCACAGCCTAATAATGAAAATATAAATAGTTTGTTTTGTAGTTAATTTATTAAATTACAATCTGGCAATCATTCTATTCAATTTTATTATAAAAATTGTACAAAGGTAAAGCTTGCATGTTGCTCCCGGGATAACATAGAGGTGTAGGGAAAGTCATTGATCCAGGGACAGGAATCCGTAGCCGGAAATTCTCTTTGAAGAAGAACGGCATCCCGACCAGAGTTTGTGCGGATGACGCGTGAGCCATGTTCACCGCATCTATCTCCGCAGAAAGCAGACGTTTCCACTTGTTCCTCCGATTCTGGAACCAAGTTTTCACCTGTATCTCTGTCAACTGGAGACTGGAGGCGAGACTAGCTCGTTCTGTACTGCTAAGGTAACGTTTCAGGTCAAACGTCGATTCTAGTTGGTAAACTTGACTCCGCGAGAATACGGTCCGAGACTTCTTCCTTGATGAGTTGGATGTTTCGTCGTCGTCAATATGACCCTTTTCTTCTGAAATAGCAGGTGATGTTTGGTTGTAGTATCTCTGGTCACCTTCTTTATAATCATGAAAAAGTTGATGTCTCTTCACCATCTCTTGCCCCAGAATTAGTCTGTTTTTGTCACCTATAAAATAGTGCAAGCACGGTAATCAATCCAAATGTTTATTCTAAACAAACGTGGCTATCTTGTTATTGTGTTAAAAAACACAGCATCATTTAAAATCAATCAAGAAACTTTATATTCGTCCATCAAGCAGTTTAAAATAATATTTTTATCAGTAGCCGAAAAATCTCGAATTAGACTTGTAATAAACAAAGAAATAAAACCATTGCTGTAGTCTGTCATTCTTTATCATCATATCTTACATCGTTCAATAGTAATAATAATAGTTATAGGTTTAATATAATGTGTCATTGTTATCAGAATAACAATCAAGTAGGCTACCCAAAAAATAAAACACAATTTATAAAGCATTTTCACTTACTTAGACAAGAAAGTGTGAGATCGTTGAGGTCATCGCGTGGGTTCTTTCCTCCAGGTAAAGGGTAGAAGTCTGTAGAATCCTCCCCGCCGCTGAATCCTTCTGAAGACACGGAGCGCATGCGTTGTCTCTGCAGCAGCCCCGCGTCGGAAACAGAATTACAACTGTCCTTGTGCGCGTCCTCGGACACAGTTCCAAGAATTGACTGAATAGTAAAATTGGAAACTGAGGTAAATGATACTTTACTGCCACCGTCTTCAGATTTCTTCATTCTGATAAACATTTAGAACCTTTAACTTCAGGCAATAAATGTGGAACCCGTTGGATATTCTTTCAGAAGCGGGTTTGTTCTCCTTCTGCAAAGTTATGTCTGAATTCCCCGAGTACCATCACTCCCATACAACGTTCAGTTACTTTGTTTGCGCGTAGGTAGGATTCTCATGGACCAATCACAAGCTGGGAAGAGACCGGGTCATTTTAAACCGTGCTGGAGCTGAGACACACGCACCAAAGCGCTCCCCAACCCAACTCAGTCTGCAACAAATTAATGCTATGCACACCTGACGTTCCACAGTCAATATTTGAATATTACACATGAAAATGCCCTTCAAGATCAAATGTTGTAGACATATAGCTCTATTTTGAATTTCCACTATTCCGTGCTGTATTATAGACACCAATTGGAGATTAATTATTGTTTGTTACAAATTAGTGAGCTGATTTCGTTGTATTTATTCCGTACAGAGATGTGAAACCAAGCCTTAATCCTCTCAGACGGATTCGGAAAGGCCAATGTGCGCCTAGTTTCTGTCTGAAAATTGGCCTTTGGCGATTTCACCATTCTGTTCTTGAAAATACCAGAATAAATTAAATGGAATTTAATTTTGTGAAGACATCTCTTAATCTTTAGTCCTATCTATGTATAGCCTATGGGCCAAATTCAAAAAAATATTGAAATATGTGTTTTGATATCAGTAATGTTGACATCATTTATTGTTTTGTCCAGAGTCATATCCCACTGAGCACACTGGCTGAATCAACGTTGTTTCCACGCCATTTCAACGACATTACGTTGAACCAACGAGGAATAGACGTATGTGCCCAGTAGGATATCTCTGGGATGAGTCATCCACTGACAATAGAGACTTATAATTAGCTAAACATCTATTATATTATATTAATAATTAAAATGCGTGCTATGCTTTTGTTGTCTATAAGTTAAAGCCTTCAGAATTGTATTGATGAATTCCAAATACCTTAAAATGAATGACACATAAAATGTTTCGCCAAAGGAGCGCTATGTTTAACTCTAAAATGTAATCTAAATGTAAGGACTGGACATACTATGTTTGATACGAAACACACATTCAACGTATAAGTCCCACGTTTTATTAAAGGTATAGATGAAAACCATGTATGTATGTTTCTAAATACACTCGGTGTAGTCGGGAACGCATTTCACGATTTATTCAGCAATGTAACAAATAAAAAAATAAAATAAAATCTCCATGTTTTGGCCATTTGGTGAAACTCTTTTTTTTGTTTTTTGTTAAATTACATTTCGCGTTGACAGCAAGTAAAAGTCTGCGATAACATTGTGAGACGGATAGCCTATGATTTTCCATACTTCAGAACATATGATTTGTCCTCACTGTCTTGCGCTATTAAAACGATATAGGTATTTTTCAGCTGTGAGCCGTTATACCGTGTACGTGAAGCGAACAGTGGAACTATATAACTATTACACATAAACGGCTATACTTGATGAAATATTAACTTTACTTAGGATTTGTTCTAATTGCTCATACAAAACATCGATGTAATTGATTGTAAAATGTCGTAGGCTACATGGAGACACAGACCTATACGTTTCCACCCTGTTTAAAAACATATAAAATCCATCAGTTAAATTAAAGCGATATCAATACCAAATGTTCAGATTACTTTGGACGCACAACGATTTAATATGAAAGTATTTGATTAGGAGGAAATATTTCAGTTTTGGACACGGGAATACAAAAAATAATAATTATAATAATAATAAATACAACATTTGTCATAATAGACCTGTACAATATACAAAGCATTTTATCCAACACCAACTATTATCATAGATTAAAAATAAATTAAAAATAGGCCTAATAATGTTTGTAATACATAAATTACAATACAGAAATATCAACACAATAAATGAGTCTCTCAAACTGGTCTCAGCAGCGGCACGGATGTGACTAGTGGATGTGAATAGTACATTTGATGAGGGAACGTTAGTAGGGACTGACTGACTGACACGTTCCCAGCGCTGCCCGTTTCCGAGCCGGTGTTGTCGTGGTACAATATGGGAACGCGGACTATCCTCTGGGCCGCGGCGTGGCTCAGATTGGCCGCTTCGAGTTCCGCGGCCAACTGTCGTTTCCACTTGTTCCTTCTGTTCTGGAACCAGATTTTCACCTGGGTCTCTGTGAGGTGTAGGGATGCCGCCAGACCTGCCCGTTCCGAGCTACTGAGGTACCGTTTCATATCGAACGTTGACTCAACCGAAACACCTGACTCCTTGAAAAGACTGTCCGCGTTTTCTTTTTCCGACACGTTTTTTTATCCGAGTTCTCGTCTTTAATTTTCCTCCAGTCATTCACCAACTCTACTTCTTCTTTGGTTCATCCCCATCACTCTGCTCCAGAACGACATCATCAGTACTTTTGTTTTTGTCGTCCTCTTGGTCGTCTTGGTCGGGTGATTTTCGCAGCAGCTCCGGTGTGTCTCGGTCCCCGCCTGTTGATGGTGTGTCTCTCACGACGGCCTTCTCAAACCCTAAACGAAATAAACGACAATGTTTATCAATCAGGGAAAACATTAATGCAACCATAAAATAAACATAAATTACTTTTTTTTAAAAACCACTATAGTTAACAATTTGATTATACTCATCCAAGTACATTTTCTTAAAAGGACCCGAATCGCCCGGTGAGTCAAATTGAGGCAGGAGGCCTAATTGTTGTGGGACATTTTGCAATATTCGACTGAAGATTCATGACAATATGAAGGTTACTTAAGACATAGTTCAACTATACATACATATGTAACTCTGTGTTGTTGTATGTGTCGCACTGCTTTGCTTTATCTTGGCCAGGTCGCAGTTGCAAATGAGAACTTCTTCTCAACTAGCCTACCTGGTTAAATAAAGGTGAAATATATATATATATTTTTTAAACATTTACTAATCATTAGTGTGACTATTATTCCAACTGATGAGTATTGCGAATAGCAAGTTTTATAGCAGCATAATTGATTTTAAAATATGTTGTAGTCTTATTTAATCCGTTATAACCAAAACATTATTTGAGGTATTCTAATGAGCTAAATGTATAATCAGAACCGATTGAATGTATGGTAGTAATCTACCTCCGGTCCTGTATAGATGTTGTCCCGATGTGCCAAGCGCGTAGGGATACCACCACGCCGACGGTCGTTCCAAATAGTGCGCCGATAATCCAAATCTCTGGGCTGGGATGTCAAAACTAGGAAAAGTTAAATCACCGATCCGGGAGAGAGAGAAACCTCCTTCCAGTAGTCCTTTGGTGGTGGCAAGCAGCGTCTTCGGTTTGGAAGGTTTACTGTCGAAGTTGAGCAGGTTCTTGATAGAGAAAGGTGAGTCTTTAGCGGGCGGACGGGTCTCCTGTTCCGTCTCTGCCTTCGCTTGTGAATGTTTATTGTCCATTTGAATGACTCACAGCAAACAAACGTCAAGAGAAACAGTTGAAGATATTTTTGCTTTATTCCGGTTACCCAAACGTGGCGTTTCAGTAAAACATAGGCCTATTTTTTTTTTATGCTTTGAGAATAAAGAAAAATATATATTTTTTAAAAAGTGCGAAATTGTATGCACTCACTTCTGTAAATCACTCTGGATAAGCGCATCTGCTAAATGACTCGAATTTAAATGTAAAATGTAGCATAAATCTTGAGGCAGGTCTGTCCTGGAATGATCGCAGCAATGATAAATGGCACAATGATCAATGCGTCAGACTTGCACCGCATTCTACTAACGATTACATAAAACTGTTAAATGCGCGCAGTCCTGGGCGATTGGGCATGTAGGCTACAATGGCAAATGGGATTTGAGATGAAACTGGAGCGCAGTGGAAGGGATGGGATAGGAGGACAAGAATAGGTAGGGTAGGCCTACGGGGGAGAAGAGAAGTGCAGAGGAAGGGAGGGAGGGGACAGGAGCAGGGTAGTAGGCAGGGTCGGCCTGCTAGGCGGGATCCTTGGGACATCCCCTATTGATTTAAAATTTAAAATGGTTTAGGTTGGGCTTAAGTATAGGGTTGAGGGTAGGAACGTCCCAAGGATCTATTTTTGCACTGACCGACAAGTCCACCCAGACTGTGTGACCCCGCCCCCCCTCCTCCTCCAGGCTGAATAGGATGGGCGTGTTTTCGGCCATGAAGTCCAATTAGAAAGCACAATGGAAGTAGATGGGTAATGCACTCAGACGTTACTAACAATTACTTACTGTCAAACAGGCACTTAATAAGTAAACTGGTGGTCCTTCTGTAGCTCAGTTGGTAGAGCATGGCGCTTGTAACGCCAGGGTAGTGGGTTCGATTCCCGGGACCACCCATACGTAGAATGTATGCACACATGACTGTAAGTCGCTTTGGATAAAAGCGTCTGCTAAATGGCATATATATACATATATATATAAACTCATGTCCTAATTGGTTGTAATGACAGGTCTACTCATGAGCAGTGCATGTACAACATGAATAGGGTGAAACTGTTCAGTCATTGTTGATGGGGTGAATGGGGGGCTGACTGACAGTTAATTAAACACTAAATGGGGTGCTTTTACCTGCATTATCACCTGTTGGTGCCACATGCTGTCTGAATGATGACAATAAGGTGCACTTTTTTATATTCCAGCAAAAAAAAAAAAAAACTTTTTATTTTTTATTTGTCTTTCAAGTCAAATATATCAGATATGGAAATACATTTATTAACGAGTGATTTGTTTAGTGAGTTTTATCACACTTTAAATGAAGCCAAACGTCTGGTATGAACAAACAAACTAAAATACTTGTGTATACTACGTCATGCAACAACAGAAGTTTCACTCAGAATATAATCTGATTTGCAGAGAGGAAGTCCTGTAGGCAATCATTAACCCAATCATTAGCCCATCATTAGCCCAATCATTAGCCCAATCATTAGCCCATCATTAGCCCAATCATTAGCCCAATCATTAACCCAATCATTAGCCCAATCATTAGCCCAATCATTAGCCCATCATTAGCCCAATCATTAGCCCAATCATTAACCCAATCATTAGCCCAATCATTAGCCCAATCATTAGCCCAATCATTAGCCCATCATTCATTAGCCCAATCATTAGCCCAATCATTAGCCCAATCATTAGCCCAAATCAACCTTATTCTAACCATGTGTCAGGAGACAACACTCTGCCCTGTCAGGGAGGACAACACTCTGCCCCGGGGGAATCATTACTCTGCCCCCAATGCCCTTCGAGAGGGCGACACTCTGCCTGTCAGGGGACGACACTCTGCCCTGTCGGGGGACGACACTCTGCCCTGTCAGGGGACGACACTCTGCCCTGTCAGGGGACGACACTCTGCCCTGTCAGGGGGGACAACACTCTGCCCTGTCAGGGGACAACACTCTGCCCTGTCAGGGGACGACACTCTGCCCTGTCAGGACACTCTGCCCTGTCAGGGGACGACACTCTGCCCTGTCAGAGGGACGACACTCTGCCCTGTCAGCACTCCTACCCTGTCAGGGGGACAACACTCTGCCCTGTCAGGGGACGACACTCTGCCCTGTCAGGAGGTTGACACTCTGCCCTGTCAGGGGACGACACTCTGCCCTGTTCCTCTGCCCTGTCAGGGGACGACACTCTGCCCTGTCAGGGGACAACACTCTGGTCAGGGGGACAACACTCTGCCCTGTCAGGGGACAACACTCTGCCCTGTCAGGGGACAACACTCTGCCCTGTCAGGGAGACAACACTCTGCCCTGGGGACAACACTCTGCCCTGTCAGGACAACACTCTGCCCTGGAGGCAACACTCTGCCCTGTCAGGGGGCAACACTCTGCCCTGTCAGGGGGACAACACTCTGCCCTGTCAGGGAGACAACACTCTGCCCTGTCAGGGGAGGACAACACTCTGCCCTGTCAGGGGACAACACTCCAGGGGAGGACAACACTCTGCCCTGTCAGGGGGGGACAACACTCTGCCCTGTCAGGGGAGGACAACACTCTGCCCTGTCAGGACAACACTCTGCCCTGTCAGGGGGGGACAACACTCTGCCCTGTCAGGGGACTCTGCCCTGTCAGGAGGACAACACTCTGCCCTCAGGGGGGCCTGCCCTGTCAGGGAGGACAACACTCTGCCCTGTCAGGGGGGACAACACTCTGCCCTGTCAGAGACAACACTCTGCCCTGTCAGGAGGACAACACTCTGCCCTCAGGGAGACAACCTCTGCCCTGTCAGGGGGACAACACTCTGCCTCAGGAGGCCTCTGCCCTGTCAGGGGGACAACACTCTGCCCTGTCAGGAGGACAACACTCTCTGCCCTGTCAGGGAGGACAACACTCTGCCCTGTCAGGAGACAACACTCTGCCCTGTCACTCTGCCCTGGGAGACAACACTCTGCCCTGTCAGGGGAC
The DNA here is from genome assembly GCF_023373465.1 of Oncorhynchus keta. Lineage (NCBI taxonomy): Eukaryota > Metazoa > Chordata > Actinopteri > Salmoniformes > Salmonidae > Oncorhynchus > Oncorhynchus keta. The sequence goes on from NW_026288012.1 coordinate 106,092, forward strand.
ACACTCTGCCCTGTCAGGAGACAACCCTGTCAGGGGACAACACTCTGCCCTGTCAGGGGAGGACAATACTCTGCCCTGTCAGGGAGGACAACACTCTGCCCTGTCAGGGGGGACAACACTCTGCCCTGTCAGGGAGACAACACTCTGCCCTGTCAGGAGGACAACACTCTGCCCTGTCAGGGGAGGACAACACTCTGCCCTGTCTGGGGAGGACAACACTCTGCCCTGTCAGGACAACACTCTGGTCAGGACAACACTCTGCCCTGTCAGGGGGACAACACTCTGCCCTGTCAGCCCTGTCAGGGAGGACAACACTCTGCCCCTGTCAGGAGACAACACTCTGCCCTGTCAGGGGAGACAACACTCTGCCCTGTCAGGGGGACAACACTCTGCCCTGTCAGGGACAACACTCTGCCCTGTCAGGGAGGACACTCTGCCCTGTCAGGGGAGACAACACTCTGCCCTGTCAGGGGACAACACTCTGCCCTGTCAGGGGGACAACACTCTGCCCTGTCAGGGGAGGACAACACTCTGCCCTGTCAGGGGACAACACTCTGCCCTGTCAGGGGAGGACAACACTCTGCCCTGTCAGGGAGACAACACTCTGCCCTGTCAGGGGAGACAACGACTACAGTCATGTGTGCTGCCCTGTCAGGGGATCGGGACTGCCCTGTCACTGAGACAGAAGGACCTCTGCCCTGTCAGGGAGACAACACTCTGCCTGTCAGGGGGAGACACCCTCTGCCCTGTCAGGGAGACAACTGTCAGGAGACAACACTCTGCCCTGTCAGGAGACAACACTCTGCCCTGTCAGGAGACAACACTCTGCCCTGTCAGGGGGACACTCTGCCCTGTCAGGAGACAACACTCTGCCCTGTCAGGAGACAACACTCTGCCCTGTCAGGAGACAACACTCTGCCCTGTCAGGGAGGACAACACTCTGCCCTGTCAGGTGGAGACAACACTCTGCCCTGTCAGGGAGACAACACTCTGCCCTGGGGACAACACTCTGCCCTGTCGGGGACAACACTCTGCCCTGTCAGGGGGACAACACTCTGCCCTGTCAGGGGAGGACAACACTCTGCCCCTCTGCCCTGTCAGGGAGACAACACTCTGCCCTGTCAGGGGGGACAACACTCTGCCCTGTCAGGGGACAACACTCTGCCCTGTCAGAGGACAACACTCTGCCCTGTCAGGGAGGACAACACTCTGCCCTGTCAGGACAAACACTCTGGAGGACAACACTCTGCCCTGACAACACTCTCAGGGGACACTCTGCCCTGTCAGGGAGACAACACTCTGCCCTGTCAGGAGGAGACCTCTGCCCTGTCAGGAGGACAACACTCTGCCCTGTCAGGGGGGACAGCACCCTGCCCTGTCAGGACAACACTCTGCCCTGTCACTCTGGGAGGACAACACTCTGCCCTGTCAGGGAGGACAACCTCTGCCCTGTCACTCTGGGGGGACAACCTCTGCCCTGTCAGGGGGACAACACTCTGCCCTGTCAGGAGACAACACTCTGCCCTGTCAGGAGACAACACTCTGCCCTGTCAGGAGACAACACTCTGCCCTGTCAGGAGACAACACTCTGCCCTGTCAGGGGAGGACAACTCTGCCCTGTCAGGGAGACAACACTCTGCCCTGTCAGGGGAGACAACACTCTGCCCTGTCCCCTCTGTCAGGGGAGGACAACACTCTGCCCTGTCAGGGGAGGACAACCTCTGCCCTGTCAGGGAGGACAACACTCTGCCCTGTCAGGGGACTCTGCCCTGTCAGGGGAGACAACACTCTGCCCTGTCAGGAGACAGAAACAACCTCTGCCCTGTCAGGGGAGGACAACACTCTGCCCTGTCAGGGAGACACTCTGCCCTGTCAGGGAGACAACACTCTGCCCTGTCAGGGGAGGACACTCTGCCCTGTCAGAGACAGCACTCTGCCCTGTCAGGGAGGACTCTGCCCTGTCAGGGAGACAACACTCTGCCCTGTCAGGTGGAGGACAACACTCTGCCCTGTCAGGAGACCTCTGCCCTGTCAGGAGACAACCTCTGCCCTGTCAGGACAACACTCTGCCCTGTCAGGAGGACAACACTCTGCCCTGTCAGGGGAGACAACACTCTGCCCTGTCAGGGGAGACAACACTCTGCCCTGTCAGGGGAGGACAACACTCTGCCCTGTCAGGGGACAACACTCTGCCCTGTCAGGGGACAACACTACCCTGGACAACACTCTGCCCTGTCAGGGAGACAAACACTCTGCCCTGTCAGGGGAGCCCTGACAACACTCTGCCCTGTCAGGGGACAACACTCTGCCCTATCAGGAGACAACACTCTGCTCTGCCCTGTCAGGGGACAACACTCTGCCCTGTCAGGGGGAGGACAACACTCTGCCCTGTCAGGTGTGTTACCACTCTGCCCTGTCAGGAGGCCCCAGGAGGACAACACTCTGCCCTCAGGGGACCAGTCAGGAGACAACACTCTGTTACAACACTCTGCCCTGTCGGGACAACGCTCTGCCCTGTCATCACTCTGCCCTGTCAGGAGACAACACTCTGCCCTGTCAGGAGGACAACACTCTGCCCTGTCAGAGGACAACACTTTGCCTATCAGGGAGACAACATCTCTGCCCTGTCAGAAGGACAACACTCTGCCCCACTCTGCCCTGTCAGGGTGTGTTACCATCGGGCCAATCACTGCTCCAGTGTGTTACCATCGGGCCAATCACTGCTCCAGTGTGTTACCATCGGGCCAATCACTGCTCCAGTGTCTGTTTTAACCAGTGACAACACATCTGGAAGAGACCGTCACCCTCCATCTGTGCAGGTGGCCAAACAAATTATTCTCATTAACTCAACATGTACTGGGACTTGCTGATATCTGAAGGTATGTTTAGTAGATATATATATATATATATATATATATTAAGTTCCCAAACAAATAGTTTGGTGAGATGGTTTTTAATGTGACAATGTTAAGAGGATCTGAACGAGTTTAACCATCAAAAGGATTTGAACTTGGTCTTGTCCACGTCGGGGAGATTTTAAAAGAAAACATATTCAGACACGCATGTAGACCTAAAATCAGACATGCATGTAGACCTAAAATCAGACATGCATGTAGACCTAAAATCAGACATGCATGTAGACCTAAATCAGACATGCATGTAGACCTAAAATCAGACATGCATGTAGACCTAAAATCAACAGAAGTGGATTTTTGTACAACCTACACAGGACACATAATCTATCCGTTGACCTTGAGAGGTCGGCCCGAGTCTCAAGGACGACACTTGTTGTGAACAGCTACTGTCCCCCCCCCTCTGCGTAATGACAGATCCCATAGTCCAGTTAGAGAGAGGGGTGGGAAGAAGAGGATGGGAAGAGCTGTTTGTTCATGGTAAATGTGATCCAGATAATAGTACTTTCATCAAAAGGCAGCAATTACATTCATTAGAGGACTGGCAGGCAACAGTAACTAGGAAACCAATGGTGCCGAGAATGAAAGAACAATATGCTAATTTATTTTCATTAAAATAATAATATGCTAATTTCTCTCTCATTCTAATCCCCTGTCTTGTTAAGATGGGATCTCAAGGCAAATATAGGACAGACAGAACTAAAATGATACACCCCAGAGTCCTTCCTCACCACCTCTCCATAGTAAGAGGGTTGTGAAGACAGACTGTTACTATAGCAACATTTATCCAGGAAGTGGAATGACCCCCCTTCTCTGAAGAGCCTTTATACAGTACCTTCTGGTGATATAGGAGATGCTCCCATCTCAAATTGTAGGGTTTAAAAGCTGTCAAGCATCTTAAAATGACATTTGTTTACACCCTTTGACATAAATGGTAATAGTGATGATTTGTACACGTTGCTAAAATAATACAAAACACAGCTTCTACTAATCAGTT
>NW_026288013.1:0-2706 GCF_023373465.1 Oncorhynchus keta
TGTGTGTGTCTGTGTGAGTGTGTCTGTGTGAGTGTGTCTGTGTGAGTGTGTCTGTGTGTATCTGTGTGAGTGTGTCTGTGTGTATCTGTGTGAGTGTGTCTGTGTGATTGTCTGTGTGTGTGTGTCTGTGTGTGTGTGTCTGTGTGTATCTGTGGGAGTGTGTCTGTGTGTATCTGTGGGAGTGTGTCTGTGTGTATCTGTGTGAGTGTGTCTGTGTGTCTGTGTGAGTGTGTTTGTGTGTATCTGTGTGAGTGTGTCTGTGTGTATCTGTGTGAGTGTGTTCGTGTATCTGTGTGAGTGTGTTTGTGTATCTGTGTGAGTGTGTTTGTGTATAAGTCTGTTCATGTGTGTGTCTCCCTTGATATGTTATTGTTTTATTACAAGAAAAAAAAATAGAACGTTTTTATCCATAAGTGGGATACACTACATGACCAAAAGTATGTAGACACCTGATCGTCCAACATCTCATTCCAAAATCACAGGCATAACAATGGAGTTGGTCCCCCCTTTGCTGCTATAAAAGCCTCCACTCTTCTGGGAAGACTTTCCACTAGATGTTGGAACATTGCTGCTATAACAGCCTCCACTCTTCTGGGAAGACTTTCCACTAGATGTTGGAACATTGCTGCTATAACAGCCTCCACTCTTCTGGGAAGGTTTTCCACTAGATGTTGGAACATTGCTGCTATAACAGCCTCCACTCTTCTGGGAAGGCTTTCCACTAGATGTTGGAACATTGCTGCTATAACAGCCTCCACTCTTCTGGGAAGGTTTTCCACTAGATGTTGGAGCAATGCTGCTATAACAGCCTCCACTCTTCTGGGAAGGTTTTCCACTAGATGTTGGAACAATGCTTCTATAACAGCCTCCACTCTTCTGGGAAGGTTTTCCACTAGATGATGGAACAATGCTGCTATAACAGCCTCCACTCTTCTGGGAAGGCTTTCCACTAGATGTTGGAAGATTGCTGCTATAACAGCCTCCACTCTTCTGGGAAGGTTTTCCACTAGATATTGGAACAATGCTGCTGTAACAGCCTCCACTCTTCTGGGAAGGTTTTCCACTAGATGCTGGAACATTTCTGTGGGGACTTGGTCGGGCACTGATGTTGGGCGATTAGGCCTGGCTTGCAGTCGGTGTTCCAATTCATCCCAAAGGTGTTCGATGGGGTTGAGGTCAGGGCTCTGTGCAGGCCAGTCATGTTCTTCCGCACCGATCTCGACAAACCATTTATGTATGGACCTTGCTTTGTGCACGGGGGCATTGTCATGCTGAAACAGGAAAGCTTCACACCACTCCATTCGACGCCCTGTGCAACTGGGTACTGGACTTCCTGATGGGCCGCCCCCAGGTGGTGAGGGTAGGCAACAACATCTCCTCCCCGCTGATCCTCAACACGGGGGCCCCACAAGGGTGCGTTCTGAGCCCTCTCCTGTACTCCCTGTTCACCCACGACTGCGTGGCCACGCACGCCTCCAACTCAATCATCAAGTTTGCGGACGACACAACAGTGGTAGGCTTGATTACCAACAACGACGAGACGGCCTACAGAGAGGAGGTGAGGGCCCTCAGAGTGTGGTGTCAGGAAAATAACCTCACACTCAACGTCAACAAAACTAAGGAGATGATTGTGGACTTCAGGAAACAGCAGAGGGAACACCCCCCTATCCACATCGATGGAACAGTAGTGGAGAGGGTAGCAAGTTTTAAGTTCCTCGGCATACACATCACAGACAAACTGAATTGGTCCACTCACACTGACAGCGACGTGAAGAAGGCGCAGCAGCGCCTCTTCAACCTCAGGAGGCTGAAGAAATTTGGCTTGTCACCAAAAGCACTCACAAACTTCTACAGATGCACAATCGAGAGCATCCTGGCGGGCTGTATCACCGCCTGGTATGGCAACTGCTCCGCCCTCAACCGTAAGGCTCTCCAGAGGGTAGTGAGGTCTGCACAACGCATCACCGGGGGCAAACTACCTGCCCTCCAGGACACCTACACCACCCGATGTTACAGGAAGGCCATAAAGATCATCAAGGACATCAACCACCCAAGCCACTGCCTGTTCACCCCGCTATCATCCAGAAGGCGAGGTCAGTACAGGTGCATCAAAGCAGGGACCGAGAGACTGAAAAACAGCTTCTATCTCAAGGCCATCAGACTGTTAAACAGCCACCACTAACATTGAGTGGCTGCTGCCAACACACTGTCATTGACACTGACCCAACTCCAGCCACTTTAATAATGGGAATTGATGGGAAATGATGTAAATATATCACTAGCCACTTTAAACAATGCTACCTTATATAATGTTACTTACCCTACATTATTCATCTCATATGCATACGTATATACTGTACTCTATATCATCGACTGCATCCTTATGTAATACATGTATCACTAGCCACTTTAACTATGCCACTTTGTTTACTTTGTCTACATACTCATCTCATATGTATATACTGTACTCGATACCATCTACTGTATGCTGCCCTGTACCATCACTCATTCATATATCCTTATGTACATATTCTTTATCCCCTTAGACTGTGTATAAGACAGTAGTTTTGGAATTGTTAGTTAGATTACTCGTTGGTTATCACTGCATTGTCGGAACTAGAAGCACAAGCATTTCGCTACACTCGCATTAACATCTGCTAACCATGTGTATGTGACAAATAAAATTGCATTTGATTTGATTTGAAA
>NW_026288014.1:0-20875 GCF_023373465.1 Oncorhynchus keta
ATGGAAAAGTGTTCATTTCTGTATTTCAAGGTTGCAACTTGATGACAATTGTCCACAGTGTTCCTATAATCTAGTTTAAACAGTACTGCAAAAATGTAACTTACAGAGTGCATCAAACATGATTTTAGACATTGTTTATGGAAAAGTGTTTATTTCTGTATTTCAAGGTTGCAACTTGATGACAATTGTCCACAGTGTTCCTATAATCTAGTTTAAACAGTACTGCAAAAAATGTAACTTACAGAGTGCATCAAACATGATTTTAGACCTTGTTTATGGAAAAGTGTTTATTTCTGTATTTCAAGGTTGCAACTTGCTGAAAATTGTCCACAGTGTTCCTATGATCTAGTTTAAACAGTACTGCAAATATGTAACTTACAGAGTGCATCAAACATGATTTTAGACCTTGTTTATGGAAAAGTGTTTATTTCTGTATTTCAAGGTTGCAACTTGCTGAAAATTGTCCACAGTGTTCCTATGATCTAGTTTAAACAGTACTGCAAATATGTAACTTACAGAGTGCATCAAACATGATTTTAGACCTTGTTTATGGAAAAGTGTTCATTTCTGTATTTCAAGGTTGCAACTTGATGACAATTGTCCACAGTGTTCCTATAATCTAGTTTAAACAGTACTGCAAAAATGTAACTTACAGAGTGCATCAAACATGATTTTAGACCTTGTTTATGGAAAAGTGTTTATTTCTGTATTTCAAGGTTGCAACTTGATGACAATTGTCCACAGTGTTCCTATAATCTAGTTTAAACAGTACTGCAAAAATGTAACTTACAGAGTGCATCAAACATGATTTTAGACCTTGTTTATGGAAAAGTGTTTATTTCTGTATTTCAAGGTTGCAACTTGATGACAATTGTCCACAGTGTTCCTATAATCTAGTTTAAACAGTACTACAAAAAATGTAACTTACAGAGTGCATCAAACATGATTTTAGACCTTGTTTATGGAAAAGTGTTTATTTCTGTATTTCAAGGTTGCAACTTGCTGAAAATTGTCCACAGTGTTCCTATAATCTAGTTTAAACAGTACTGCAAATATGTAACTTACAGAGTGCATCAAACATGATTTTAGACCTTGTTTATGGAAAAGTGTTTATTTCTGTATTTCAAGGTTGCAACTTGCTGAAAATTGTCCACAGTGTTCCTATGATCTAGTTTAAACAGTACTGCAAATATGTAACTTACAGAGTGCATCAAACATGATTTTAGACCTTGTTTATGGAAAAGTGTTTATTTCTGTATTTCAAGGTTGCAACTTGCTGAAAATTGTCCACAGTGTTCCAATCATCTAGTTTAAACAGTACTGCAAAAATGTAACTTACAGAGTGCATCAAACATGATTTTAGACCTTGTTTATGGAAAAGTGTTTATTTCTGTATTTCAAGGTTGCAACTTGATGACAATTGTCCACAGTGTTCCTATAATCTAGTTTAAACAGTACTGCAAAATGTAACTTACAGAGTGCATCAAACATGATTTTAGACATTGTTTATGGAAAAGTGTTTATTTCTGTATTTCAAGGTTGCAACTTGATGAAAATTGTCCACAGTGTTCCTATAATCTAGTTTAAACAGTACTACAAAAATGTAACTTACAGAGTGCATCAAACATGATTTTAGACCTTGTTTATGGAAAAGTGTTTATTTCTGTATTTCAAGGTTGCAACTTGCTGAAAATTGTCCACAGTGTTCCTATCATCTAGTTTAAACAGTACTGCAAATATGTAAACAGAGTGCATCAAACATGATTTTAGACCTTGTTTATGGAAAAGTGTTTATTTCTGTATTTCAAGGTTGCAACTTGCTGAAAATTGTCCACAGTGTTCCTATCATCTAGTTTAAACAGTACTGCAAAAATGTAACTTACAGAGTGCATCAAACATGATTTTAGACATTGTTTATGGAAAAGTGTTTATTTCTGTATTTCAAGGTTGCAACTTGATGACAATTGTCCACAGTGTTCCTATAATCTAGTTTAAACAGTACTACAAAAATGTAACTTACAGAGTGCATCAAACATGATTTTAGACATTGTTTATGGAAAAGTGTTTATTTCTGTATTTCAAGGTTGCAACTTGATGAAATTGTCCACAGTGTTCCTATAACTAGTTTAAACAGTACTGCAAAAATGTAACTTACAGAGTGCATCAAACATGATTTTAGACCTTGTTTATGGAAAAGTGTTTATTTCTGTATTTCAAGGTTGCAACTTGCTGAAATTGTCCACAGTGTTCCTATGATCTAGTTTAAACAGTACTGCAAAATGTAACTTACAGAGTGCATCAAACATGATTTTAGACCTTGTTTATGGAAAAGTGTTTATTTCTGTATTTCAAGGTTGCAACTTGCTGAAAATTGTCCACAGTGTTCCAATCATCTAGTTTAAACAGTACTACAAAATGTAACTTACAGAGTGCATCAAACATGATTTTAGACCTTGTTTATGGAAAAGTGTTTATTTCTGTATTTCAAGGTTGCAACTTGATGACAATTGTCCACAGTGTTCCTATAATCTAGTTTAAACAGTACTGCAAAAATGTAACTTACAGAGTGCATCAAACATGATTTTAGACCTTGTTTATGGAAAAGTGTTTATTTCTGTATTTCAAGGTTGCAACTTGCTGAAAATTGTCCACAGTGTTCCTATGATCTAGTTTAAACAGTACTGCAAATATGTAACTTACAGAGTGCATCAAACATGATTTTAGACCTTGTTTATGGAAAAGTGTTTATTTCTGTATTTCAAGGTTGCAACTTGCTGAAAATTGTCCACAGTGTTCCTATGATCTAGTTTAAACAGTACTGCAAATATGTAACTTACAGAGTGCATCAAACATGATTTTAGACCTTGTTTATGGAAAAGTGTTTATTTCTGTATTTCAAGGTTGCAACTTGCTGAAAATTGTCCACAGTGTTCCTATCATCTAGTTTAAACAGTACTGCAAAAATGTAACTTACAGAGTGCATCAAACATGATTTTAGACCTTGTTTATGGAAAAGTGTTCATTTCTGTATTTCAAGGTTGCAACTTGATGACAATTGTCCACAGTGTTCCTATAATCTAGTTTAAACAGTACTGCAAAAATGTAACTTACAGAGTGCATCAAACATGATTTTAGACCTTGTTTATGGAAAAGTGTTTATTTCTGTATTTCAAGGTTGCAACTTGCTGAAAATTGTCCACAGTGTTCCTATGATCTAGTTTAAACAGTACTGCAAATATGTAACTTACAGAGTGCATCAAACATGATTTTAGACCTTGTTTATGGAAAAGTGTTTATTTCTGTATTTCAAGGTTGCAACTTGATGACAATTGTCCACAGTGTTCCTATAATCTAGTTTAAACAGTACTACAAAAATGTAACTTACAGAGTGCATCAAACATGATTTTAGACCTTGTTTATGGAAAAGTGTTCATTTCTGTATTTCAAGGTTGCAACTTGCTGAAAATTGTCCACAGTGTTCCTATGATCTAGTTTAAACAACTGCAAAAATGTAACTTACAGAGTGCATCAAACATGATTTTAGACATTGTTTATGGAAAAGTGTTTATTTCTGTATTTCAAGGTTGCAACTTGATGACAATTGTCCACAGTGTTCCTATAATCTAGTTTAAACAGTACTACAAAAATGTAACTTACAGAGTGCATCAAACATGATTTTAGACCTTGTTTATGGAAAAGTGTTCATTTCTGTATTTCAAGGTTGCAACTTGATGACAAATTGTCCACAGTGTTCCTATAATCTAGTTTAAACAGTACTACAAAAATGTAACTTACAGAGTGCATCAAACATGATTTTAGACCTTGTTTATGGAAAAGTGTTTATTTCTGTATTTCAAGGTTGCAACTTGCTGACAATTGTCCACAGTGTTCCTATAATCTAGTTTAAACAGTACTGCAAAAATGTAACTTACAGAGTGCATCAAACATGATTTTAGACATTGTTTATGGAAAAGTGTTTATTTCTGTATTTCAAGGTTGCAACTTGCTGAAAATTGTCCACAGTGTTCCTATCATCTAGTTTAAACAGTACTGCAAAAATGTAACTTACAGAGTGCATCAAACATGATTTTAGACCTTGTTTATGGAAAAGTGTTTATTTCTGTATTTCAAGGTTGCAACTTGCTGAAAATTGTCCACAGTGTTCCAATCATCTAGTTTAAACAGTACTGCAAAAATGTAACTTACAGAGTGCATCAAACATGATTTTAGACCTTGTTTATGGAAAAGTGTTCATTTCTGTATTTCAAGGTTGCAACTTGATGACAATTGTCCACAGTGTTCCTATAATCTAGTTTAAACAGTACTGCAAAAATGTAACTTACAGAGTGCATCAAACATGATTTTAGACATTGTTTATGGAAAAGTGTTTATTTCTGTATTTCAAGGTTGCAACTTGATGACAATTGTCCACAGTGTTCCTATAATCTAGTTTAAACAGTACTACAAAAATGTAACTTACAGAGTGCATCAAACATGATTTTAGACCTTGTTTATGGAAAAGTGTTTATTTCTGTATTTCAAGGTTGCAACTTGCTGAAAATTGTCCACAGTGTTCCTATGATCTAGTTTAAACAGTACTGCAAAATGTAACTTACAGAGTGCATCAAACATGATTTTAGACCTTGTTTATGGAAAAGTGTTTATTTCTGTATTTCAAGGTTGCAACTTGCTGAAAATTGTCCACAGTGTTCCTATGATCTAGTTTAAACAGTACTGCAAAAATGTAACTTACAGAGTGCATCAAACATGATTTTAGACCTTGTTTATGGAAAAGTGTTTATTTCTGTATTTCAAGGTTGCAACTTGCTGAAAATTGTCCACAGTGTTCCTATGATCTAGTTTAAACAGTACTGCAAATATGTAACTTACAGAGTGCATCAAACATGATTTTAGACCTTGTTTATGGAAAAGTGTTTATTTCTGTATTTCAAGGTTGCAACTTGCTGACAATTGTCCACAGTGTTCCTATAATCTAGTTTAAACAGTACTGCAAAAATGTAACTTACAGAGTGCATCAAACATGATTTTAGACATTGTTTATGGAAAAGTGTTTATTTCTGTATTTCAAGGTTGCAACTTGATGACAATTGTCCACAGTGTTCCTATAATCTAGTTTAAACAGTACTACAAAATGTAACTTACAGAGTGCATCAAACATGATTTTAGACCTTGTTTATGGAAAAGTGTTTATTTCTGTATTTCAAGGTTGCAACTTGCTGAAAATTGTCCACAGTGTTCCTATGATCTAGTTTAAACAGTACTGCAAATATGTAACTTACAGAGTGCATCAAACATGATTTTAGACCTTGTTTATGGAAAAGTGTTTATTTCTGTATTTCAAGGTTGCAACTTGCTGAAAATTGTCCACAGTGTTCCTATAATCTAGTTTAAACAGTACTGCAAAAATGTAACTTACAGAGTGCATCAAACATGATTTTAGACATTGTTTATGGAAAAGTGTTTATTTCTGTATTTCAAGGTTGCAACTTGATGACAATTGTCCACAGTGTTCCTATAATCTAGTTTAAACAGTACTACAAAAATGTAACTTACAGAGTGCATCAAACATGATTTTAGACATTGTTTATGGAAAAGTGTTTATTTCTGTATTTCAAGGTTGCAACTTGATGACAATTGTCCACAGTGTTCCTATAATCTAGTTTAAACAGTACTACAAAAATGTAACTTACAGAGTGCATCAAACATGATTTTAGACCTTGTTTATGGAAAAGTGTTTATTTCTGTATTTCAAGGTTGCAACTTGCTGAAAATTGTCCACAGTGTTCCTATGATCTAGTTTAAACAGTACTGCAAATATGTAACTTACAGAGTGCATCAAACATGATTTTAGACCTTGTTTATGGAAAAGTGTTTATTTCTGTATTTCAAGGTTGCAACTTGCTGAAAATTGTCCACAGTGTTCCAATCATCTAGTTTAAACAGTACTGCAAAAATGTAACTTACAGAGTGCATCAAACATGATTTTAGACCTTGTTTATGGAAAAGTGTTCATTTCTGTATTTCAAGGTTGCAACTTGATGACAATTGTCCACAGTGTTCCTATAATCTAGTTTAAACAGTACTGCAAAAATGTAACTTACAGAGTGCATCAAACATGATTTTAGACCTTGTTTATGGAAAAGTGTTTATTTCTGTATTTCAAGGTTGCAACTTGCTGAAAATTGTCCACAGTGTTCCTATGATCTAGTTTAAACAGTACTGCAAATATGTAACTTACAGAGTGCATCAAACATGATTTTAGACCTTGTTTATGGAAAAGTGTTTATTTCTGTATTTCAAGGTTGCAACTTGCTGAAAATTGTCCACAGTGTTCAAACATCTAGTTTAAACAGTACTTATGTAACTTACAGAGTGCATCAAACATGATTTTAGACCTTGTTTATGGAAAGTGTTTATTTCTGTATTTCAAGGTTGCAACTTGCTGAAAATTGTCCACAGTGTTCCAATCATCTAGTTTAAACAGTACTGCAAAAATGTAACTTACAGAGTGCATCAAACATGATTTTAGACCTTGTTTATGGAAAAGTGTTATTTCTGTATTTCAAGGTTGCAACTTGATGACAATTGTCCACAGTGTTCCTATAATCTAGTTTAAACAGTACTGCAAAAATGTAACTTACAGAGTGCATCAAACATGATTTTAGACCTTGTTTATGGAAAAGTGTTTATTTCTGTATTTCAAGGTTGCAACTTGCTGAAAATTGTCCACAGTGTTCCTATGATCTAGTTTAAACAGTACTGCAAAATGTAACTTACAGAGTGCATCAAACATGATTTTAGACCTTGTTTATGGAAAAGTGTTTATTTCTGTATTTCAAGGTTGCAACTTGCTGACAATTGTCCACAGTGTTCCTATAATCTAGTTTAAACAGTACTGCAAAAATGTAACTTACAGAGTGCATCAAACATGATTTTAGACCTTGTTTATGGAAAAGTGTTTATTTCTGTATTTCAAGGTTGCAACTTGCTGAAAATTGTCCACAGTGTTCCTATGATCTAGTTTAAACAGTACTGCAAATATGTAACTTACAGAGTGCATCAAACATGATTTTAGACCTTGTTTATGGAAAAGTGTTTATTTCTGTATTTCAAGGTTGCAACTTGCTGACAATTGTCCACAGTGTTCCTATAATCTAGTTTAAACAGTACTGCAAAAATGTAACTTACAGAGTGCATCAAACATGATTTTAGACATTGTTTATGGAAAAGTGTTCATTTCTGTATTTCAAGGTTGCAACTTGATGACAATTGTCCACAGTGTTCCTATAATCTAGTTTAAACAGTACTACAAAAATGTAACTTACAGAGTGCATCAAACATGATTTTAGACCTTGTTTATGGAAAAGTGTTTATTTCTGTATTTCAAGGTTGCAACTTGATGACAATTGTCCACAGTGTTCCTATAATCTAGTTTAAACAGTACTGCAAAATGTAACTTACAGAGTGCATCAAACATGATTTTAGACCTTGTTTATGGAAAAGTGTTTATTTCTGTATTTCAAGGTTGCAACTTGCTGAAAATTGTCCACAGTGTTCCAATCATCTAGTTTAAACAGTACTGCAAAATGTCACAGAGTGCATCAAACATGATTTTAGACCTTGTTTATGGAAAAGTGTTTATTTCTGTATTTCAAGGTTGCAACTTGTGAAAATTGTCCACAGTGTTCCTATCATCTAGTTTAAACAGTACTGCAAAAATGTAACTTACAGAGTGCATCAAACATGATTTTAGACCTTGTTTATGGAAAAGTGTTTATTTCTGTATTTCAAGGTTGCAACTTGCTGACAATTGTCCACAGTGTTCCTATAATCTAGTTTAAACAGTACTGCAAAAATGTAACTTACAGAGTGCATCAAACATGATTTTAGACATTGTTGGAAAAGTGTTTATTTCTGTATTTCAAGGTTGCAACTTGATGACAATTGCAGTGTTCCTATAATCTAGTTTAAACAGTACTACAAAAATGTAACTTACAGAGTGCATCAAACATGATTTTAGACCTTGTTTATGGAAAAGTGTTTATTTCTGTATTTCTAGTTTAAACAGTGTATCTAGTTTAAACAGTACTGCAAATATGTAACTTACAGAGTGCATCAAACATGATTTTAGACCTTGTTTATGGAAAAGTGTTTATTTCTGTATTTCAAGGTTGCAACTTGCTGAAAATTGTCCACAGTGTTCCTATCATCTAGTTTAAACAGTACTGCAAAAATGTAACTTACAGAGTGCATCAAACATGATTTTAGACCTTGTTTATGGAAAAGTGTTTATTTCTGTATTTCAAGGTTGCAACTTGATGACAATTGTCCACAGTGTTCCTATAATCTAGTTTAAACAGTACTACAAAAATGTAACTTACAGAGTGCATCAAACATGATTTTAGACCTTGTTTATGGAAAAGTGTTCATTTCTGTATTTCAAGGTTGCAACTTGATGACAATTGTCCACAGTGTTCCTATAATCTAGTTTAAACAGTACTACAAAAATGTAACTTACAGAGTGCATCAAACATGATTTTAGACCTTGTTTATGGAAAAGTGTTTATTTCTGTATTTCAAGGTTGCAACTTGATGACAATTGTCCACAGTGTTCCTATAATCTAGTTTAAACAGTACTGCAAAAATGTAACTTACAGAGTGCATCAAACATGATTTTAGACCTTGTTTATGGAAAAGTGTTTATTTCTTATTTCAAGGTTGCAACTTGCTGAAAATTGTCCACAGTGTTTAAATCTAGTTTAAACAGTACTGCAAAAATGTAACTTACAGAGTGCATCAAACATGATTTTAGACCTTGTTTATGGAAAAGTGTTTATTTCTGTATTTCAAGGTTGCAACTTGCTGAAAATTGTCCACAGTGTTCCTATCATCTAGTTTAAACAGTACTGCAAAAATGTAACTTACAGAGTGCATCAAACATGATTTTAGACCTTGTTTATGGAAAAGTGTTCATTTCTGTATTTCAAGGTTGCAACTTGATGACAATTGTCCACAGTGTTCCTATAATCTAGTTTAAACAGTACTGCAAAAATGTAACTTACAGAGTGCATCAAACATGATTTTAGACATTGTTTATGGAAAAGTGTTTATTTCTGTATTTCAAGGTTGCAACTTGATGACAATTGTCCACAGTGTTCCTATAATCTAGTTTAAACAGTACTACAAAAATGTAACTTACAGAGTGCATCAAACATGATTTTAGACCTTGTTTATGGAAAAGTGTTCATTTCTGTATTTCAAGGTTGCAACTTGTGACAATTGTCCACAGTGTTCCTATAATCTAGTTTAAACAGTACTACAAAAATGTAACTTACAGAGTGCATCAAACATGATTTTAGACCTTGTTTATGGAAAAGTGTTTATTTCTGTATTTCAAGGTTGCAACTTGATGACAATTGTCCACAGTGTTCCTATAATCTAGTTTAAACAGTACTGCAAAAATGTAACTTACAGAGTGCATCAAACATGATTTTAGACCTTGTTTATGGAAAAGTGTTTATTTCTGTATTTCAAGGTTGCAACTTGATGACAATTGTCCACAGTGTTCCTATAATCTAGTTTAAACAGTACTACAAAAATGTAACTTACAGAGTGCATCAAACATGATTTTAGACCTTGTTTATGGAAAAGTGTTTATTTCTGTATTTCAAGGTTGCAACTTGCTGAAAATTGTCCACAGTGTTCCTATGATCTAGTTTAAACAGTACTGCAAATATGTAACTTACAGAGTGCATCAAACATGATTTTAGACCTTGTTTATGGAAAAGTGTTTATTTCTGTATTTCAAGGTTGCAACTTTGAAAATTGTCCACAGTGTTCCTATAATCTAGTTTAAACAGTACTGCAAAAATGTAACTTACAGAGTGCATCAAACATGATTTTAGACCTTGTTTATGGAAAAGTGTTTATTTCTGTATTTCAAGGTTGCAACTTGCTGAAAATTGTCCACAGTGTTCCTATAATCTAGTTTAAACAGTACTGCAAAAATGTAACTTACAGAGTGCATCAAACATGATTTTAGACCTTGTTTATGGAAAAGTGTTTATTTCTGTATTTCAAGGTTGCAACTTGATGACAATTGTCCACAGTGTTCCTATAATCTAGTTTAAACAGTACTACAAAAATGTAACTTACAGAGTGCATCAAACATGATTTTAGACCTTGTTTATGGAAAAGTGTTTATTTCTGTATTTCAAGGTTGCAACTTGCTGAAAATTGTCCACAGTGTTCCTATGATCTAGTTTAAACAGTACTGCAAAAATGTAACTTACAGAGTGCATCAAACATGATTTTAGACCTTGTTTATGGAAAAGTGTTTATTTCTGTATTTCAAGGTTGCAACTTGCTGAAAATTGTCCACAGTGTTCCTATGATCTAGTTTAAACAGTACTGCAAAAATGTAACTTACAGAGTGCATCAAACATGATTTTAGACCTTGTTTATGGAAAAGTGTTTATTTCTGTATTTCAAGGTTGCAACTTGCTGAAAATTGTCCACAGTGTTCCTATGATCTAGTTTAAACAGTACTGCAAAAATGTAACTTACAGAGTGCATCAAACATGATTTTAGACCTTGTTTATGGAAAAGTGTTTATTTCTGTATTTCAAGGTTGCAACTTGATGACAATTGTCCACAGTGTTCCTATAATCTAGTTTAAACAGTACTGCAAAAATGTAACTTACAGAGTGCATCAAACATGATTTTAGACATTGTTTATGGAAAAGTGTTTATTTCTGTATTTCAAGGTTGCAACTTGATGACAATTGTCCACAGTGTTCCTATAATCTAGTTTAAACAGTACTACAAAAATGCATCAAACATGATTTTAGACCTTGTTTATGGAAAAGTGTTTATTTCTGTATTTCAAGGTTGCAACTGAAAATTGTCCACAGTGTTCCTATGATCTAGTTTAAACAGTACTGCAAATATGTAATTACAGAGTGCATCAAACATGATTTTAGACCTTGTTTATGGAAAAGTGTTTAGTATTTGTTCTTGCTGAAAATTGTCCACAGTGTTCCTATCATCTAGTTTAAACAGTACTGCAAAAATGTAACTTACAGAGTGCATCAAACATGATTTTAGACCTTGTTTATGGAAAAGTGTTTATTTCTGTATTTCAAGGTTGCAACTTGATGACAATTGTCCACAGTGTTCCTATAATCTAGTTTAAACAGTACTACAAAAATGTAACTTACAGAGTGCATCAAACATGATTTTAGACCTTGTTTATGGAAAAGTGTTCATTTCTGTATTTCAAGGTTGCAACTTGATGACAATTGTCCACAGTGTTCCTATAATCTAGTTTAAACAGTACTACAAAAATGTAACTTACAGAGTGCATCAAACATGATTTTAGACATTGTTTATGGAAAAGTGTTTATTTCTGTATTTCAAGGTTGCAACTTGATGACAATTGTCCACAGTGTTCCTATAATCTAGTTTAAACAGTACTACAAAAATGTAACTTACAGAGTGCATCAAACATGATTTTAGACCTTGTTTATGGAAAAGTGTTTATTTCTGTATTTCAAGGTTGCAACTTGCTGAAAATTGTCCACAGTGTTCCTATAATCTAGTTTAAACAGTACTGCAAAATGTAACTTACAGAGTGCATCAAACATGATTTTAGACCTTGTTTATGGAAAAGTGTTTATTTCTGTATTTCAAGGTTGCAACTTGCTGAAAATTGTCCACAGTGTTCCTATAATCTAGTTTAAACAGTACTGCAAAAATGTAACTTACAGAGTGCATCAAACATGATTTTAGACCTTGTTTATGGAAAAGTGTTTATTTCTGTATTTCAAGGTTGCAACTTGATGACAATTGTCCACAGTGTTCCTATAATCTAGTTTAAACAGTACTGCAAAAATGTAACTTACAGAGTGCATCAAACATGATTTTAGACATTGTTTATGGAAAAGTGTTTATTTCTGTATTTCAAGGTTGCAACTTGATGACAATTGTCCACAGTGTTCCTATAATCTAGTTTAAACAGTACTACAAAAATGTAACTTACAGAGTGCATCAAACATGATTTTAGACCTTGTTTATGGAAAAGTGTTCATTTCTGTATTTCAAGGTTGCAACTTGATGACAATTGTCCACAGTGTTCCTATAATCTAGTTTAAACAGTACTACAAAAATGTAACTTACAGAGTGCATCAAACATGATTTTAGACCTTGTTTATGGAAAAGTGTTTATTTCTGTATTTCAAGGTTGCAACTTGCTGAAAATTGTCCACAGTGTTCCTATAATCTAGTTTAAACAGTACTGCAAAAATGTAACTTACAGAGTGCATCAAACATGATTTTAGACCTTGTTTATGGAAAAGTGTTTATTTCTGTATTTCAAGGTTGCAACTTGATGACAATTGTCCACAGTGTTCCTATAATCTAGTTTAAACAGTACTACAAAAATGTAACTTACAGAGTGCATCAAACATGATTTTAGACCTTGTTTATGGAAAAGTGTTTATTTCTGTATTTCAAGGTTGCAACTTGCTGAAAATTGTCCACAGTGTTCCTATGATCTAGTTTAAACAGTACTGCAAATATGTAACTTACAGAGTGCATCAAACATGATTTTAGACCTTGTTTATGGAAAAGTGTTTATTTCTGTATTTCAAGGTTGCAACTTGCTGAAAATTGTCCACAGTGTTCCTATCATCTAGTTTAAACAGTACTGCAAAAATGTAACTTACAGAGTGCATCAAACATGATTTTAGACCTTGTTTATGGAAAAGTGTTTATTTCTGTATTTCAAGGTTGCAACTTGATGACAATTGTCCACAGTGTTCCTATAATCTAGTTTAAACAGTACTACAAAAATGTAACTTACAGAGTGCATCAAACATGATTTTAGACCTTGTTTATGGAAAAGTGTTTATTTCTGTATTTCAAGGTTGCAACTTGATGACAATTGTCCACAGTGTTCCTATAATCTAGTTTAAACAGTACTACAAAAATGTAACTTACAGAGTGCATCAAACATGATTTTAGACCTTGTTTATGGAAAAGTGTTTATTTCTGTATTTCAAGGTTGCAACTTGCTGAAAATTGTCCACAGTGTTCCTATGATCTAGTTTAAACAGTACTGCAAAAATGTAACTTACAGAGTGCATCAAACATGATTTTAGACCTTGTTTATGGAAAAGTGTTTATTTCTGTATTTCAAGGTTGCAACTTGCTGAAAATTGTCCACAGTGTTCCTATGATCTAGTTTAAACAGTACTGCAAAAATGTAACTTACAGAGTGCATCAAACATGATTTTAGACCTTGTTTATGGAAAAGTGTTTATTTCTGTATTTCAAGGTTGCAACTTGCTGAAAATTGTCCACAGTGTTCCTATAATCTAGTTTAAACAGTACTGCAAATATGTAACTTACAGAGTGCATCAAACATGATTTTAGACCTTGTTTATGGAAAAGTGTTTATTTCTGTATTTCAAGGTTGCAACTTGCTGAAAATTGTCCACAGTGTTCCTATCATCTAGTTTAAACAGTACTGCAAAAAATGTAACTTACAGAGTGCATCAAACATGATTTTAGACATTGTTTATGGAAAAGTGTTTATTTCTGTATTTCAAGGTTGCAACTTGATGACAATTGTCCACAGTGTTCCTATAATCTAGTTTAAACAGTACTGCAAAAATGTAACTTACAGAGTGCATCAAACATGATTTTAGACCTTGTTTATGGAAAAGTGTTTATTTCTGTATTTCAAGGTTGCAACTTGCTGAAAATTGTCCACAGTGTTCCTATGATCTAGTTTAAACAGTACTGCAAATATGTAACTTACAGAGTGCATCAAACATGATTTTAGACCTTGTTTATGGAAAAGTGTTTATTTCTGTATTTCAAGGTTGCAACTTGCTGAAAATTGTCCACAGTGTTCCTATCATCTAGTTTAAACAGTACTGCAAAAATGTAACTTACAGAGTGCATCAAACATGATTTTAGACATTGTTTATGGAAAAGTGTTTATTTCTGTATTTCAAGGTTGCAACTTGCTGACAATTGTCCACAGTGTTCCTATGATCTAGTTTAAACAGTACTGCAAAAATGTAACTTACAGAGTGCATCAAACATGATTTTAGACCTTGTTTATGGAAAAGTGTTTATTTCTGTATTTCAAGGTTGCAACTTGCTGAAAATTGTCCACAGTGTTCCTATGATCTAGTTTAAACAGTACTGCAAATATGTAACTTACAGAGTGCATCAAACATGATTTTAGACCTTGTTTATGGAAAAGTGTTTATTTCTGTATTTCAAGGTTGCAACTTGCTGAAAATTGTCCACAGTGTTCCAATCATCTAGTTTTACTGCAAAAATGTAACTTACAGAGTGCATCAAACATGATTTTAGACCTTGTTTATGGAAAAGTGTTCATTTCTGTATTTCAAGGTTGCAACTTTGACAATTGTCCACAGTGTTCCTATAATCTAGTTTAAACAGTACTGCAAAAATGTAACTTACAGAGTGCATCAAACATGATTTTAGACATTGTTTATGGAAAAGTGTTTATTTCTGTATTTCAAGGTTGCAACTTGATGACAATTGTCCACAGTGTTCCTATAATCTAGTTTAAACAGTACTACAAAAATGTAACTTACAGAGTGCATCAAACATGATTTTAGACCTTGTTTATGGAAAAGTGTTTATTTCTGTATTTCAAGGTTGCAACTTGCTGAAAATTGTCCACAGTGTTCCTATGATCTAGTTTAAACAGTACTGCAAATATGTAACTTACAGAGTGCATCAAACATGATTTTAGACCTTGTTTATGGAAAAGTGTTTATTTCTGTATTTCAAGGTTGCAACTTGCTGAAAATTGTCCACAGTGTTCCAATCATCTAGTTTAAACAGTACTGCAAAAATGTAACTTACAGAGTGCATCAAACATGATTTTAGACATTGTTTTGGAAAAGTGATTTCTGTATTTCAAGGTTGTTTATTGTCCACAGTGTTCCTATAATCTAGTTTGTTACA
The DNA here is from genome assembly GCF_023373465.1 of Oncorhynchus keta. NCBI lineage: Eukaryota > Metazoa > Chordata > Actinopteri > Salmoniformes > Salmonidae > Oncorhynchus > Oncorhynchus keta. Next base: position 15,034 of record NW_026288014.1, read on the forward strand.
AAAATTTCTGCATCAAACATGATTTTAGACATTGTTTATGGAAAAGTGTTTATTTCTGTATTTCAAGGTTGCAACTTGATGACAATTGTCCACAGTGTTCCTATAATCTAGTTTAAACAGTACTGCAAAAATGTAACTTACAGAGTGCATCAAACATGATTTTAGACCTTGTTTATGGAAAAGTGTTTATTTCTGTATTTCAAGGTTGCAACTTGCTGAAAATTGTCCACAGTGCTATGATCTAGTTTAAACAGTACTGCAAAAATGTAACTTACAGAGTGCATCAAACATGATTTTAGACCTTGTTTATGGAAAAGTGTTTATTTCTGTATTTCAAGGTTGCAACTTGCTGAAAATTGTCCACAGTGTTCCTATGATCTAGTTTAAACAGTACTGCAAAAATGTAACTTACAGAGTGCATCAAACATGATTTTAGACCTTGTTTATGGAAAAGTGTTTATTTCTGTATTTCAAGGTTGCAACTTGCTGAAAATTGTCCACAGTGTTCCTATGATCTAGTTTAAACAGTACTGCAAAATGTAACTTACAGAGTGCATCAAACATGATTTTAGACCTTGTTTATGGAAAAGTGTTTATTTCTGTATTTCAAGGTTGCAACTTGCTGAAAATTGTCCACAGTGTTCCTATCATCTAGTTTAAACAGTACTGCAAAAATGTAACTTACAGAGTGCATCAAACATGATTTTAGACATTGTTTATGGAAAAGTGTTTATTTCTGTATTTCAAGGTTGCAACTTGATGACAATTGTCCACAGTGTTCCTATAATCTAGTTTAAACAGTACTACAAAATGTAACTTACAGAGTGCATCAAACATGATTTTAGACCTTGTTTATGTAAGGGAATACCCCCTGTATTGGACAAAAATGAATGGCATGTCATTGGCATCGGACAAACCATATACACATTGGCCAATACCACCCAATTCGGCGTTGATTCATCCAAAGTGTATTGCAAATGCCATATGGTAATTGCCAGTTGTAACACTTTAAAAAAATTCAACAGGGGCAAATGCGCTCCACCGGGGTTTTCATATTGGATATGTAACCCAAATTAATGTCCAAAAGTAAAATTTTGAAAAAATGAACTTTTTTCAAAAACTTATCACCCCTTAAAAAGTGCTTTCTGGACCGTTTTTCGAAATTCTTTCGATTTTTTGTCAATTACACATGTGTAAGAACTGTATGAATATACTTTTGTCCAATTTTATTATCATAATTTTTTTTTTTTTATATGCGCATAAGGAATATGTTTTGTCCAATTCCAATATGATTTCATAGGAAGTCAAAAGTCAAAAGTCAAAAATGTCAAAATTTTGTAAAAAACTTCACACACCCATAAAAAGTGCTTTCTGGACCGTTTTCGAAATTCTTTCGATTTTTTGTCAATTACACATGTGTAAGAACTGTATGAATATACTTTTGTCCAATTTTATTATCATAATTTTTTTTTTTTTTTTTTTTACATGCGCATAAGGAATATGTTTTGTCCAATTCCAATATGATTTCATAGGAAGTCAAAAGTCAAAAGTCAAAAATGTCAAAATTTTGTAAAAACTTCACACACCCATAAAAAGTGCTTTCTGGACCGTTTTCGAAATTCTTTCGATTTTTTGTCAATTACACATGTGTAAGAACTGTATGAATATACTTTTGTCCAATTTTATTATCATAATTTTTTTAATTTTTTTATATGCGCATAAGGAATATGTTTTGTCCAATTCCAATATGATTTCATAGGAAGTCAAAAGTCAAAAGTCAAAAATGTCAAAATTTTGTAAAAACTTCACACACCCTTAAAAAGTGCTTTCTGGACCGTTTTTGAAATTCTTTCAATTTTTTTGTCAATTACACATGTGTAAGAACTGTATGAATATACTTTTGTCCAATTTTATTATCATATTTTTTTATATTTTTTTAAATTGTGCATAAGGATTTTTTTGTGGGCCAAATGACGTAAGAAATTTGACATGCTCAAAAAATCCTGCAGAAATGCAAAATTGACTGGCCTGATGAACTCGGGATGGCCGGGCAGTGATAGTTGTTCCTTTCCATCACTCGTTGTGTTGACTTCATCATGTCCATTTTGTGATGTTTTTTCACTATATAATCATATTGCAAGTGCACGTGCATTTGCAATATGTTTCAATGTGCATTTACCATATGAAATTTGACCTTGCTCAAAAATGCAAAATTGACTGGTCTGATGAACACAGGATGGCCGAGCAGTGATAGTTGTACATTTCCATCACTCGTTGTGTTGATTTCATCATCTCCGTTAGGTGATGTTTTTACACTATAGAATCATATTGCAAATGCACGTGCATTGTTGTGCAACTGGTAACCCAAAAATAAAAATATGGTTGTAAATGCATTTACCGGTCATTCTGATATTAATGCTCTGATGGGAACACAGGATGGCCGGGCAGTGATAGTTGTACATTTCCATCACTCGTTGTGTTGATTTCATCATGTCCATTAGGTGATGTTTTTACACTATAGAATCATATTGCAAGTGCGCATTTGCAATATGTTTCAATGTGCATTTACCATATGAAATTTGACATGCTCAAAAATGCAAAATTGACTGGTCTGATGGACACAGGATGGCCGAGCAGTGATAGTTGTACATTTCCATCACTCGTTGTGTTGATTTCATCATGTCCATTAGGTGATGTTTTCTCACTTTTGCAAAGTCACTGTGCATTTGCAATATGGTTCAATGGGCAGGTACCATCACGAATTTGTCATGCTATAAAAATCCTGCAGGAATGTGAAATTGACTGGTCTGATGAACACAGGATGGCCGAGCAGTGATAGTTGTACATTTCCATCACTTGTTGTGTTGATTTCATCATGTCCATTAGGTGATGTTTTTCACTATAGAATCATATTGCAAATGCACGTGCATTGTTGTGCAACTGGTAACCCAAAAATTAAAATATGGTTGTAAATGCATTTACCGGGACTCCTATTATCCATGCCCGCTATGGGAGACCCTACTACGGCCCTCTATCTATGGGGGCAAAGTGCATTTATGGACTGTTTAAAATATTCTGATGGATACGCATGTTGTGCAACTGGTGATTGAAAATAGGCACCTGGTAACCCAAAAATGAAAATATGGTTGTGAATGCATTTACGGTCATTCTGATATTAATGCCCGCTATGGGAACACAGGATGGCCGAGCAGTGATAGTTGTACATTTCCATCACTCGTTGTGTTGATTTCATCATGTCCATTAGGTGATGTTTTTACACTATAGAATCATATTGCAAGTGCGCGCATTTGCAATATGTTTCAATGTGCATTTACCATATGAAATTTGAAATGCTCAAAAATGCAAAATTGACTGGTCTGATGGACACAGGATGGCCGAGCAGTGATAGTTGTACATTTCCATCACTCGTTGTGTTGATTTCATCATGTCCATTAGGTGATGTTTTTCACTATAGAATCATATTGCAAGTGCGCGCATTTGCAATATGTTTCAATGTGCATTTACCATATGAAATTTGAAATGCTCAAAAATGCAAAATTGACTGGTCTGATGTACACAGGATGGCCGAGCAGTGATAGTTGTACATTTCCATCACTCGTTGTGTTGATTTCATCATGTCCATTAGGTGATGTTTTTACACTATAGAATCATATTGCAAGTGCGCGCGCATTTGCAATATGTTTCAATGTGCATTTACCATATGAAATTTGACATGCTCAAAAATGCAAAATTGACTGGTCTGATGGACACAGGATGGCCGAGCAGTGATAGTTGTACATTTCCATCACTCGTTGTGTTGATTTCATCATGTCCATTAGGTGATGTTTTTTCACTATAGAATCATATTGCAAGTGCGCGCGCATTTGCAATATGTTTCAATGTGCATTTACCATATGAAATTTGACATGCTCAAAAATGCAAAATTGACTGGTCTGATGAACACAGGATGGCTGAGCAGTGATAGTTGTACATTTCCATCACCTGTTGTGTTGATTTCATCATGTCCATTTGTTTATGTTTTCTCACTTTTGCAAAGTCACTGTGCATTTGCAATATGGTTCAATGGGCAGGTACCATCACGAATTTGTCATGCTATAAAAATCCTGCAGGAATGTGAAATTGACTGGTCTGATGAACACAGGATGGCCGAGCAGTGATAGTTGTACATTTCCATCACTTGTTGTGTTGATTTCATCATGTCCATTAGGTGATGTTTTTTCACTATAGAATCATATTGCAAATGCACGTGCATTGTTGTGCAACTGGTAACCCAAAAATTAAAATATGGTTGTAAATGCATTTACCGGGACTCCTATTATCCATGCCCGCTATGGGAGTACCCTACTACGGCCCTCTATCTATGGGGGCAGTCCTGAGTGCTTTATGGACTGTTTAAAATATTCTATGGATACGCATGTTGTGCAACTGGTGATTGAAAATAGGCACCTGGTAACCCAAAAATGAAAATATGGTTGTGAATGCATTTACCGGTCATTCTGATATTAATGCCCGCTATGGGAACACAGGATGGCCGAGCAGTGATAGTTGTACATTTCCATCACTCGTTGTGTTGATTTCATCATGTCCATTAGGTGATGTTTTACACTATAGAATCATATTGCAAGTGCGCGCATTTGCAATATGTTTCAATGTGCATTACCATATGAAATTTGAAATGCTCAAAAATGCAAAATTGACTGGTCTGATGGACACAGGATGGCCGAGCAGTGATAGTTGTACATTTCCATCACTCGTTGTGTTGATTTCATCATGTCCATTAGGTGATGTTTTTACACTATAGAATCATATTGCAAGTGCGCGCGCATTTGCAATATGTTTCAATGTGCATTTACCATATGAAATTTGACATGCTCAAAAATGCAAAATTGACTGGTCTGATGGACACAGGATGGCCGAGCAGTGATAGTTGTACATTTCCATCACTCGTTGTGTTGATTTCATCATGTCCATTAGGTGATGTTTTTTCACTATAGAATCATATTGCAAGTGCGCGCATTTGCAATATGTTTCAATGTGCATTTACCATATGAAATTTGACATGCTCAAAAATGCAAAATTGACTGGTCTGATGGACACAGGATGGCCGAGCAGTGATAGTTGTACATTTCCATCACTCGTTGTGTTGATTTCATCATGTCCATTAGGTGATGTTTTTCACTATAGAATCATATTGCAAGTGCGCGCGCATTTGCAATATGTTTCAATGTGCATTTACCATATGAAATTTGACATGCTCAAAAATGCAAAATTGACTGGTCTGATGAACACAGGATGGCTGAGCAGTGATAGTTGTACATTTCCATCACTCGTTGTGTTGATTTCATCATGTCCATTTGTTTATGTTTTCTCACTTTTGCAAAGTCACTGTGCATTTGCAATATGGTTCAATGGGCAGGTACCATCACGAATTTGTCATGCTATAAAAATCCTGCAGGAATGTGAAATTGACTGGCCCGATGAACTCGGGATAGCTGGGCAGTGATTCTGGTTCATCTCCATGGCTCGTTAGGGTTGATTTCAGAATGTCACTTTTGGTGATGGTCCTCTCCGTTTAAACATATTGCTAATGTACAAAAGTCAACTAGCAAGTCAGTGTCCATCAGTCAATTAGATGTCATTTGACACCAAACTGATACCAATTGACACCAAACCCACTTTTTCCAACTCATTTTAGAAGCCAACTATCATATATGTCAGAGCAGGCCCATAATTCACAGCGCCTTTAGTTTAAAACATAATAAAAACGTAAAACACATAGTTACGTTCTAGCTGCGGGTCCAGGTCAGACATTATGTGAAGG
>NW_026288015.1:0-889 GCF_023373465.1 Oncorhynchus keta
GACAGAGGGGCATCTCGGGACAGAGGGGCATCTCGGGACAGAGGAGGCATCTCGGGACAGAGGGGCATCTCGGGACAGAGGGGCATCTCGGGACAGAGGGGCATCTGGGACAGAGGGGCATCTCGGGACAGAGGGCATCTGGGACGAGGGGCATCTCGGGACAGAGGGGCATCTCGGGACAGGGGCATCTCGGGGCATCTCGGGACAGAGAGGAAGCTCAGGCAGGTAGTAGGCTCCGGTAAATCCTGGCTGGCTGGCGGAACTGGAAGATTCAGGTTGACAAGCAGATCTGGAAGAGACTGGTTGTCGGACAGATCTGGAAGAGACTGGTTGTCGGGCAGATCTGGAAGAGACTGGTTGTCGGGCAGATCTGGAAGAGACTGGTTGTCGGGCAGATCTGGAAGAGACTGGTTGTCGGGCAGATCTGGAAGAGACTGGTTGTCTGGCAGATCTGGAAGAGACTGGTTGTCTGGCAGATCTGGAAGAGACTGGTTGTCTGGCAGATCTGGAAGAGACTGGTTGTCTGGCAGATCTGGAAGAGACTGGTTGTCTGGCAGATCTGGAAAAGACTGGTTGTCTGGCAGATCTGGAAGAGACTGGTTGTCTGGCAGATCTGGAAGAGACTGGTTGTCTGGCAGATCTGGAAGAGACTGGTTGTCTGGCGGCGCTGGGCTGACTGGCGGCACTGGCGGCGCTGGGCAGACTGGCGGTACTGGCGGCGCTGGGCAGACTGGCGGTACTAGCGGCGCTGGGCAGACTGGCGGTACTAGCGGCGCTGGGCAGACTGGGAGCACTGGCGGCGCTGGGCAGACTGGGAGCACTGGCGGCGCTGGGCAGACTGGGAGCACTGGCGGCGCTGGGCAGACTGGCGGCGCTGGGCAGACTGGGA
>NW_026288016.1:0-3188 GCF_023373465.1 Oncorhynchus keta
TATAATAGAGACTGTATATCTAGCTGGTCTGTCATATTATAATAGAGACAGTAGATGTCAGCTGGTCTGTCATAATATAATAGAGACAGTAGATCGAGCTGGTCTGTCATAATATGACAGAGACAGTAGATCTAGCTGATCTGTCATAAAATAATAGAGACAGTAGATCGAGCTGGTCTTTCATGTTATAATAGAAACAGTAGATCTAGCTGGTCTGTCATAATATAATAGAGACAGTATATCTATCTGGTCTGTCAAATTATAATAGAGACAGTAGATCTACCTGGTCTGTCATAATATAATAGAGACAGTAGATCTAGCTGGTCTGTCATAATATGATAGAGACAGTAGATCTAGCTGATCTGTCATTAAAATAATAGAGACAGTAGATCCAGCTGGTCTTTCATGTTATAATAGAAACAGTAGATCTAGCTGGTCTGTCATAATATAATAGAGACAGTATATCTAGCTGGTCTGTCAAATTATAATAGAGACAGTAGATCTAGCTGATCTGTCATAAAATAATGAGACAGTAGACGAGCTGGTCTGTCATAATATGATAGAGACAGTAGATCTAGCTGATCTGTCATACAATAATAGAGACAGTAGATCTAGCTGGTCTGTCATAATATGATGACAGTAGATCTAGCTGATCTGTCATTAAAATAATAGACATATAGATCGAGCTGGTCTTTCATGTTATAATAGAAACAGTAGATCTAGCTGGTCTGTCATAATATAATAGAGACAGTATATCTAGCTGGTCTGTCAAATTATAATAGAGACAGTAGATCTAGCTGGTCTGTCATAATATGATAGAGACAGTAGATCTAGCTGATCTGTCATTAAATAATAGAGACAGGCAGATCGAGCGGGTCTTTCATGTTATAACAGAAACAGTAGATCTAACTGGTCTGTCATAAATATAATAGAGACAGTATATCTAGCTGGTCTGTCATAATATAGCAGAGACAGTAGATCTACCTTGTCTGTCATAAAATAATAGAGACAGTAGATCGAGCTGGTCTGTCATAATATGATAGAGACAGTAGATCTAGCTGGTCTATCATGCTATAATGGAGACAGTAGATCTAGCTGGTCTGTCATAATAGAATAGAGACAGTAGATCTAGCTGTTCTGTCATAATATGAGACAGCAGATCTAGCTGGTCTTTCATATTATAATAGAGACAATAGATCTACCTGGTCTGTCATAACATAATAGACAGTAGATCTACCTGGTCTGTCATAGAATAATAGAGACAGTAGATCTAGCTGGTCTGTCATTATATAATAGAGACAGTAGATCTAGCTGGTAAGTCATAATATAATAGAGACAGTATATCTAGCTGGTCTATCATATTATACGGACACAGTAGATCTAGCTGGTCTGTCATAATATAATAGAGACTGTAGATCTAGCTGGTCTGTCATATTATAATAGAGACAGATGTCGCTGGTCTGTCATAATATAACAGAGACAGAGACCTAGCTGGTCTGTCATATTATAATGGGAGACAGTAGATCGAGCTGGTCTTTCATGTTATAATAGAAACAGTAGATCTAGCTGGTCTGTCATAATATAATAGAGACAGTATATCTAGCTGGTCTGTCAAATTATGATAGAGACAGTAGATGTAGCTGATCTGTCATAAAATAATAGAGACAGCAGATCGAGCTGGTCTTTCATGTTATAATAGAAACAGTAGATCTACCTGGTCTGTCATAATATAATAGAGACAGTAGATCTAGCTGGTCTGTCATATTATAATAGAGACACTAGATCTAGCTGTTCTGTCATAATATTAGACAGTATATCTAGCTGGTCTGTCATATTATAATAGAGACAGTAGATCTAGCTTGTCTGTCATATTATATCGGGGACAGTAGATCTAGCTGGTCTGTCATAATAGAATAGAGACAGTAGATCTAGCTGGTCTGTCACATTATAATAGAGACATTAGATCTAGCTGGTCTGTCATAATATAATAGAGACAGTAGATCTAGCTGGTCTATCATGTTATTATAATGGAGACAGTAGATCTAGCTGGTCTGTCATAATATAATAGAGACTGTAGATCAGCTGGTCTGTCATATTATAATAGAGACAGTAGATGTCACTGGTCTGTCATAATATAATCGAGACAGTAGATCGAGCTGGTCTGTCATAATATGATAGGAGACAGTAGATCTAGCTGATCTGTCAAAACAATAGAGAAGGTGCAGATCGAGCCATCTCCACCGTAATATAATGAGACTGTAGATCTATAGCTGGTCTGTCAGTATTATAATAGAGACAGTAGATGCCGCTAATCGTTATAACATAACAGAGACAGCAGATTCAGCTGGTCTGTCACACACTGGCAGATCATGCATCTCATGCTATAATGGAAACAGCATGATCTAGCTGGTCTGTCATAATATAATATATGAGAAAGATATCTAGCTGGTCTGTCAAATTATAATAGAGCATGCAGATCTAGCTGAACTGTCATAAAATAATAGAGACAGTAGATCGAGCTGGTCTTTCATGTTATAATAGAAACAGTAGATCTACCTGGTCTGTCATAATATAATAGAGACAGTAGATCTAGCTGGTCTGTCATATTATAATAGAGACAGTAGATCTAGCTGTTCTGTCATAATATGAGACAGTATATCTAGCTGGTCTGTCATATTATAATAGAGACAGTAGATCTAGCTGGTCTGTCATATTATAATAGAGACAGTAGATCTAGCTGTTCTGTCATAATATGAGACAGTATATCTAGCTGGTCTGTCATATTATAATAGAGACAGTAGATCTAGCTGGTCTGTCATATTATAATGGGGACAGTAGATCTAGCTGGTCTGTCATATTATAATAGAGACAGTAGATCTAGCTGGTCTGTCATAATATAATAGAGACAGTAGATCTAGCTGGTCTGTCATATTATAATAGAGACAGTAGATCTAGCTGTTCTGTCATAATATGAGACAGTATATCTAGCTGGTCTGTCATATTATAATAGAGACAGTAGATCTAGCTGGTCTGTCATATTATAATGGGGACAGTAGATCTAGCTGGTCTGTCATATTATAATAGAGACAGTAGATCTAGCTGGTCTGTCATAAAATAATAGAGACAGTAGATCTAGCTGGTCTATCATGTTATAATGGAGACAGTAGATCTAGCTGGTCTGTCATAAT
>NW_026288017.1:0-70000 GCF_023373465.1 Oncorhynchus keta
TGTGTGTGTGTGTGTGTGTGTGTGTGTGTGTGTGTGTGTGTGTGTGTGTGTGTGTGTGTGTGTGTGTGTGTGTGTGTGTGTGTGTGAGTGTTGTGTATGTGCGTGTTGTGGTCAGGGTGGGCTCACACGACTGGGTTGACCTTTGAAGGGTGTGTGTGTGTGTGTGTGTGTGTGTGTGTGTGTGTGTGTGTGTGTGTGTGTGTGTGTGTGTGTGTGTGTGTGTGTGTGAGTGTTGTGTATGTGCGTGTTGTGGTCAGGGTGGCTCACACGACTAGGTTGACCTTTGAAGGGTGTGTGTGTGTGTGTGTGTGTGTGTGTGTGTGTGTGTGTGTGTGTGTGTGTGTGTGTGTGTGTGTGTGTGTGTGGCTGCACACACTTCTAGAGAACTTACAGGTGTGTCTGGGTTGGAGGCTTTTGTTTGTGCATGCGTGTGTGTGTGTGTGTGTGTGTGTTTCCATGCACAGCTTGCGACCCCGTTACACCAAATCTAATTTCTTGAGTCATTGTTCCTAAGCCTGACTTTTAAAACCTGTCTCAATATAAAAAGCAACAACTAGACCCTTCATTCTTATCCATTCCATACTTAGCTGGTTTTGGCAGATATATGTTTTATTAAATAGAGGGATTAAAGATCCAATGCAGTTATTCTTTATCTCGATATCAAATCATTTCTGGGTAAAAAAAAGTAAAAAATACATTTAAATGTAAAAAAATAAACAAAAAAATAGCTTCATAGCAAAATTACATTTCTCAAGCAAGAAATTTGTCAAGAAACTGTCGGCCTAATGGGAGAGATGGGTAACCTGAAAACTATCTGTGATTGGCAGAGAGGAGGGCAAAACTCTCTTTCTTATTGGTCTAACAACTAATACTACCTGGTGATGTCAAGCTGAAATTTCACGCGGTCTTTTCAAACAGCTCTAACACTAAAAGTACATTATCGTCATTTTCACAGCATTATTCCAACCTCATAAACTCCATTCGGACAGGATTAGTTGTACTGGAGGAGGTCAGGTCATTTTTAGTCCCGTCCGAATCTGCCATGTCAATCATTTTTAACAATTACAGACAGAATAATCTATGTTTTTTGTTGTTGTTGTGAACTCCAAGGTGACCTTTGACATCAACAGTGAAGAGGCGACTCCGGGATGCTGGCCTTCTAGGCAGAGTTCCTCTGTCCAGTCTCAATGTCAACAGTGAAGAGGCGACTCCGGGATGCTGGCCTTCTAGGCAGAGTTCCTCTTTCCAGTGCCTTATTGGCCAGTCTGAGATTACTTTTTCTTTGCAACTCTGCCTAGAAGGCCAGCATCCCGGAGTCGCCTCTTCACTGCTGACGTTGAGACTGGTGCTTTGTGGTTACTATTTAATGAAGTTGCCAGTTGAGGACTTGTGAGGCGTCTGTTTCTCAAACTAGACACTCTAATGTACTTATCCTCTTGTTCAGTTGTGCATCGGGGCCTCCACTCCTCTTTCTATTCTGGTTAGAGACAGTTTGCTCTGTTCTGTGAAGAGGGAGTAGTACACAGCGTTATCGAAATCTTCAGTTTCTTGGCAATTTCTCACATAGCCTTCATTTCTCAGAACAAGAACAGACGGATTAGTTTGATGATGATGGTGGTGATGGTGATGGTGAGTTTCAGAAGAAAGGCCTTTGTTTCTGGCCATATTGAGCCTGTAATTGAACCCACAAATACCGATTCTCCAGATACTCAACTAGTCTAAAGAGGCCAGTTGTATTGCTTCTTTAATCAGTTAAACAGTTTTCAGCTGTGCTAACATAATAGCAAAAGGGTTTTCTAATGATCAATTAGCCTATTAAAATGATAAACTTGGATTAGCTAACACAACGTGCCATTGGAACACAGGAGTGATGGTTGCTGATAATGGGCCTCTGTACGCCTATGTCGGCCATCACCACCATCATCCTCACCATCATCATCCTCACCATCATCATCATCATCATCATCATCATCATCACCATCACCATCATCACCACCTTACATACCATTCAGCCAGGGCAGTGGGTGGGTGTTAGCACCAGATTGGCAGACACGATCAGACACGCTCAGTTTCTAAAGAGGTTTTGGCTGGTTAGGAGAATTAGGTTAAGGTTAGGAAAAGGGTTAGCTTTAGCTAAAGTTCTACATTTGTCCCTGCCACAACTCAAACAGGCAACTTTTGGTCCATAGCTGAACTTGTTCTAGTCACAACCTTCGAACGGGTGGTTTCCAGAAACACAGGCTGAAGCTGCATGAGCTCAGAAGGTGACGTTTCCTTGGAAAAGCCGACAGAAAACAACCTGCACAGTAATGTGTGGTTTCTTGTTTTTCAGAAATGGAAAAATATAAATAAAATGGAGCTGTTTTTTAAAAATTATTGATGAGGGAATATAATTTTCTTTGGAACAGCTTTGATGCTAGAATATTTTTTTTCAAATGTTTTTATGATCAAAGTTAAAGTAAATGTTCGTATTGTTGGTGGACGAGATGCATTATAGCGTCGCCGTAAATGCTACTGAAGAGGTTCCGCCCGTATTTTAACCTTTAAGCTCTGACATCAGATCGGTCGTTCTCTTTGCCAGGATTTCAGTTAGGATTGGAGCAGTGTGACAGACACTAGCTCTGCGTTTAGAAGTAACTTAAATTATCATTTTAATTTAAAGACACTTTATTGGCATGGGATAAATATGTTTACATTGCCAAAACAAGTAAAATAGATAATATACAAAAGTGAAATAAATAATAAATAAATTAACAGTAAACAGTACACTGACAAAAGTTCCAAAGAATAAAGACATTTAAAATGTCATATTAGGTCTATATACTGTGTTGTAACGATGTGCAAATAGTTAAATCACAAATGGTAACGTCAATGTAAACCGCATCACTCTTAACCTCTCTGTTGTTTTGAACCGCTCAACAGGAGAGCGCTCTACTCTACCGTCTGTGCAGAGGTGGGTATTTAGCCAGAAACACTGCTTATAACGAACGGGCTTGTTCGACAGTGCCGCAGATTGCCGACTGACTGATCTACAAATCAACTTGCATCATAAATAACTACTCGTTATTATTTGTATCATCAGTCAATCAGTCACCATTTACCCACAATGCTTCATGGATTGATTGTATGCTCTCTAACACGGCCAATGACGAGACGTCTCTGTCCTACTGATGGGATTCGTTGTCCACAGAGCGCAAAAGGCTTTTCCTCTCTTTGGATTGGTGGAATTCCACCCTCATCAAACCAGGCTTTATTCTGCACCGTTGTAGTTAAAGTAAAGTAATATATCTATGAATGTAAACACTTTTGCAGCAAAATATGTTTACACAACCGTCAATTTCACATATGGGGGACTTTAGAGATAAGGGAAAACATTGTTCGGTTTTATTTTAACTCAGGTAGGGTTATATATATATATATATATATATATATATATATATATATATATATATATATATATATATATATATATATATATATATATAAAAAGGGGGTTAATGACTCTCGGAAAGAGAGACGCATCAAAGATGGTCTATTACATTAAAGACATTCGAGTCACCGCTCTATAACAGTGGAATTACATGTCCGAAAAGATGGAAGGAAGGCGAGATCAGGTGGGACCATTCTAGCCAATGAGAGGGAAGATACGCGTGTGAACAACAGGCCATAGAGATAGATAGTTGACTCTGTGTCATCACAGGGTCTATGACAATATGGGCAGCGTCATTGACGCAATTTCCATTTTAAAATAGTTCATGTGATTCTTCTTCACTGGCTGATTGCTCCCAACTCATAGGAATCCTCACCCAGTTGAATACTTTAAAATATTGGAAGCCCTCAATGACAATGCCCATGCTAAATCTGGCGATATTCATGAGGAGTCATCTATCTATCTCTATGACAAGGGGAAATCTAAAATAAACTCGTCCACTCATATCTGTGCATTCGTAACAATCTAGTCATTAACGATAATTATATTCGATCAAAAATAATCTCACGTAGCAAATAAGTAATTATATATATATTTTGTTGTTTGTTGACCAAATTCAACATTCTTTCATTGACCTCCATACAAACTTTTAGTCCGCTTCGTGGACAGATTTTTTTTTTATGTGGCGGAGTAAAACCTCTCGCTTCGCCTAATTCCTATATGGACATGTTACAACAAACGCCGTGAGCCCCAACAAAAACCCGCCTCAAACACGGCCGAAAGGAGACGTATAAAGGCAACATGTCCCGGCACAGAAATGTCCGAGGCTACAACTATGATGAAGGTTAGATGCTGTGAAAGTGCGTGGACCCTCCGATGGCCCGAACAAACCAACGTGTGTTAATCTAGCGAGCTAAAGTTAGCCGATTAGCTCGATAAGGGTTTATTGCTGTCGTGTCCTATTTGGGCTGTCAATTGCAAACGGTGCCTTGACATTAACATTAACACAGAGGAATATATTTCAGAGAACTGAGTTGAACTATTTAGTTCATTAAATGAACTAAGTCAACTCTTATCGGCCGATATGTGTCAATATTATTGCTTAGTTATATTATTGCTTCGTTAGCTTGCTTGCTAGCTAGTTAGCTTTCAAGTTCCACTCACTGAAGCTGGCCAGTAGGATACAAGTATCGCGATACTCATTAGTATCGCGGCAAGGAAACGAACCGTGCACCGTATTTAAAGCTGCACTATGCAAAAATAGCAAAACCATTTCTTGGTTGCTAAACATTCGAATAGTTTGCCTTATTTCAGTTAATGTGACAAAACAAGCAAGTACCGCTCGGTACAGGTATCCTCTGTATATAGCCTTGTCATTGTTGTGTAATTTTCTTGTTACTTTTGATTTAATTACGTTTGTTTTACTTCCGCTTATTAAGAAACTCTTTATTGAACTGTGCTGTTGGTTAAGGGCTTGTCAGTAAGCATTTCACGGTAAGGTCGACACCTGTTGTATTCGGGCTCATGTGACAAATACAATTTTGATTTGAAATTCGATTTGAAAACAGGTTTTTAGAACATATATTATAAATAATAAAACCGATACCTTTTTTTACATAAGTATTCAGACCCTTTGCTACTAGACTCGAAATTGAACTGAGGTGCATCCTGTTTCCATTGATCATCCTTGAGATGTTTCTACAACTTGACTGGAGTCCACCGGTGGTAAATTCAATTGATTGGACATGATTTGGAAAGTCACACACCCATCTATATAAGGTCCCACAGTTGACAGTGCATTTCAGATCAAAAACCAAGCCATGAGGTCGAAGGAAGTGTCTGTGGAGCTCCGAGACAGGATTGTGTCGAGGCACAGATCTGGGGAAGGGTGCGAACACATATCTGCAGCATTAAAGGTCCCCAAGAACACAGTGGCCTCCATCATTATTTAATGGAAGAAGTTTGGAACCACCTGGAGCTGGCTGCCCGGCCAAACTGAGAAATCGGGGGAGAAGGGCCTTGGTCAGAGAGGAGACCAAGAACCCAATGGTCACCCTGACAGAGCTCCAGAGTTCCTCTGGATATGGGAGAACCTTCCAGAAGGACAACCCATCTTTGCAGCACTCCACCAATCAGGCCTTTATGGTAGAGTGGTCAGACGGAAACCACTCCTCACTAAAATGCACATGACAGCCCGCTTGAGTTTGCCAAAAGGCACCTAAAGAGCTCTGACAATGACAAACAATCTTCTCTGGTCTGATGAACTCTTTAGTTTGAATGCCAAGCGTCATGTTCGGAGGAAACCTGGCACCATCCCAACGGTGAAGCATGGTGGTGACAGCGTCATGTCCGGAGGAAACCTGGCACCATCCCTACGGTGAAGCATGGTGGTGACAGCGTCATGTCCGAAGGAAACCTGGCACCATCCCTATGGTGAAGCATGGTGGTGACAGCATCATGTCCGGAGGAAACCTGGCACCATCCCTACGGTGAAGCATGGTGGTGACAGCATCATGTCCGGAGGAAACCTGGCACCATCCCTACGGTGAAGCATGGTGGTGACAGCGTCATGTCCGGAGGAAACCTGGCACCATCCCTACGGTGAAGCATGGTGGTGACAGCGTCATGTCCGGAGGAAACCTGGCACCATCCCTATGGTGAAGCATGGTGGTGACAGCATCATGTCCGGAGGAAACCTGGCACCATCCCTACGGTGAAGCATGGTGGTGACAGCATCATGTCCGGAGGAAACCTGGCACCATCCCTACGGTGAAGCATGGTGGTGACAGCATCATGTCCGGAGGAAACCTGGCACCATCCCTATGGTGAAGCATGGTGGTGACAGCATCATGCGGTGGGGGTGTTTTCCAGTGGCAGGGCCTGGGAGACTAGTCAGGATTGTGGCAAAGATGAACGGGGCAAAGTACAGAGAGAACCTTGATGAAAACCTGCTCCAGAGCACTCAGGACCTCTGACTGGGCCGAAGGTCCACCTGCCAACAGGACAATGCAGGAGTGGCTTGGCTTCCTGACTCTGAATGTCCTTGAGTGGCCCAGCCAGAGCCTGGACTTGAATCCGATCGAACATCTCTGGAGAGACCTGAAAATATATGTGCAGCGACACTCCCATCCAACCTGACAGAGCTTGAGAGGAACTGCAGAGAAGAATGGGAGAAACTCCCCAAATACAGGTGTGCCAAGCTGGTAGCATCGAACCCAAGAAGACTCGAGGCTGTAATCGCTGCCAAAGGTGCTTCAACAAAGTACTGAGTAAAGGGTCTGAATACTTATTTAAATGTAACATTTCAGTTTTAATTTTAATACATTTTCTAAAATGTCTAAAAACCTCTTTTTGCTTCCATCATTATGGGGTATTGTGATGTCATTATGGGGTATTGTGTGTAGATTGATGAGGAAAAACTACAATTGAATCCATTTTAATATAAATAATATAATAATAATAATAATAATAATAGTACTTTTAGAATAAGGCTGTAACGTAACAAAATGAGGAAAACGTCCAGGGGTCTGAAGACCTTCTAAACGCACTGTAGTTAATTGTTTATTTGCAGCATTCAATTCCAGCATTTTAATAAACGCCTTAATTTCTTGCACAAATGTGTTATCATTTACACTGCCACGTTTCGTTTGTCTTAGTATGCCAAAAAAATGTTTCTTTTTTACATGTTTATTTATTTGTTGACAGAATAATTATTCTCCTCTTGAACTGTCAAAGAGATCTGCTCTCCCAAAGTTGTACAGTTAGTTATCACTTCTCAGCCGCTAGCAGCCAATGACTCGCAGGTTCTTAATGGCGATTTTAAAAAGGGATGATTGGCATTTTTCCCCAGTCATTACTTAAATGTAACAAATCAAACATTGAACCTGGTAATTCACGGTAATTCACGGTAATTCACAGTAATTCACTGTAATTCACGGTAATTCACTGTAATTCACGGTAATTCACTGTAATTCACGGTAATTCACGGTAATTCACTGTAAGTCACGGTAATTCACTGTAATTCACGGTAATTCACTGTAATTCACGGTAATTCACTGTAATTCACGGTAATTCACGGTAATTCACGGTAATTCACTGTAATTCACAGTAATTCACTGTAATTCACGGTAATTCACGGTAACCTGGTAAAGAATTGATTTAGAAATGGCCATTTATTTGCTGAAATATGTGCCATTGCCCGGCTATTAAATTTAGTTAAATTTTTACAGTATACTCGTTATTCAATGTGAGGTAATTGTTTCACTATTGAAAGATACTGGTGTGTATCCAGTCCACCAGTACAGGCCTCATACAAGCTGCCAGCCAGGCAGAGTTGCTGACTAGGCCAATTGATAGGCGGCCAGTGTGTGTGAGAGAGTGATTACGATGTTTGTGTGTAACCAAGCTAGCTAGCTGCCTCTGTTAACTGTATCACTTTCCCTGGTGTTTCTGCAGACCTTGACGATGACGATCTGTATGGACAGTCTGTTGACGATGACTACTGTATCTCCCCTGCTACAGGTCGGTCACACTACCCTAGTACAGTACACATGTTCACTACCCTAGTACAGTACACATGTTCACTACCCTAGTACAGTACACATGTTCACTACCCTAGTACAGTACACATGTTCACTACCCTAGTACAGTACACATGTTCACTACCCTAGTACAGTACACATGTTCACTACCCTAGTACAGTACACATGTTCTTTATAGTGTATCTCCCTGCTATCTGTCACACTACCCTAGTACAGTACACATGTTCACTACCCTAGTACAGTACACATGTTCTTTATAGTGTATCTCCCCTGCTATCTGTCACACTACCCTAGTACAGTACACATGTTCTTTATAGTATATCTCCCCTGCTATCTGTCACACTACCCTAGTACAGTACACATGTTCTTTATAGTATATCTCCCCTGCTATCTGTCACACTACCCTAGTACAGTACACATGTTCACTACCCTAGTACAGTACACATGTTCTTTATAGTGTATCTCCCCTGCTATCTGTCACACTACCCTAGTACAGTACACATGTTCTTTATAGTGTATCTCCCCTGCTATCTGTCACACTACCCTAGTACAGTACACATGTTCTTTATAGTATATCTCCCCCTGCTATCTGTCACACTACCCTAGTACAGTACACATGTTCTTTATAGTGTATCTCCCCTGCTATCTGTCACACTACCCTAGTACAGTACACATGTTCACTACCCTAGTACAGTACACATGTTCACTACCCTAGTACAGTACACATGTTCTTTATAGTATATCTCCCCTGCTATCTGTCACACTACCCTAGTACAGTACACATGTTCTTTATAGTGTATCTCCCCTGCTATCTGTCACACTACCCTAGTACAGTACACATGTTCACTACCCTAGTACAGTACACATGTTCTTTATAGTGTATCTCCCCCTGCTATCTGTCACACTACCCTAGTACAGTACACATGTTCACTACCCTAGTACAGTACACATGTTCACTACCCTAGTACAGTACACATGTTCTTTATAGTATATCTCCCCCTGCTATCTGTCACACTACCCTAGTACAGTACACATGTTCTTTATAGTGTATCTCCTGCTATCTGTCACACTACCCTAGTACAGTACACATGTTCACTACCCTAGTACAGTACACATGTTCTTTATAGTGTATCTCCCCCTGCTATCTGTCACACTACCCTAGTACAGTACACATGTTCACTACCCTAGTACAGTACACATGTTCTTTATAGTGTATCTCCCCCTGCTATCTGTCACACTACCCTAGTACAGTACACATGTTCTTTATAGTATATCTCCCCTGCTATCTGTTACACTACCCTAGTACAGTACACATGTTCTTTATAGTATATCTCCCTGCTATCTGTCACACTACCCTAGTACAGTACACATGTTCTTCATAGTATATCTCCCTGCTATCTGTCACACTACCCTAGTACAGTACACATGTTCTTTATAGTATATCTCCCCTGCTATCTGTCACACTACCCTAGTACAGTACACATGTTCTTTATAGTGTATCTCCCCTGCTATCTGTCACACTACCCTAGTACAGTACACATGTTCTTTATAGTATATCTCCCTGCTATCTGTCACACTACCCTAGTACAGTACACATGTCCTTTATAGTATATCTCCCCTGCTATCTGTCACACTACCCTAGTACAGTACACATGTTATTTATAGTATATCTCCCCTGCTATCTGTCACACTACCCTAGTACAGTACACATGTTCTTTATAGTATATCTCCCCTGCTATCTGTCACACTACCCTAGTACAGTACACATGTTCTTTATAGTATATCTCCCCTGCTATCTGTCACACTACCCTAGTACAGTACACATGTTCTTTATAGTATATCTCCCTGCTATCTGTCACACTACCCTAGTACAGTACACATGTTCTTTATAGTGTATCTCCCCTGCTATCTGTCACACTACCCTAGTACAGTACACATGTTCTTTATAGTATATCTCCCCTGCTATCTGTCACACTACCCTAGTACAGTACACATGTTCACTACCCTAGTACAGTACACATGTTCACTACCCTAGTACAGTACACATGTTCTTTATAGTATATCTCCCCTGCTATCTGTCACACTACCCTAGTACAGTACACATGTTCTTTATAGTGTATCTCCTGCTATCTGTCACACTACCCTAGTACAGTACACATGTCCTTTATAGTGTATCTCCCCTGCTATCTGTCACACTACCCTAGTACAGTACACATGTTCTTTATAGTATATCTCCCCTGCTATCTGTCACACTACCCTAGTACAGTACACATGTTCACTACCCTAGTACAGTACACATGTTCACTACCCTAGTACAGTACACATGTTCTTTATAGCTCAGTTGGTAGAGCATGGCGCTTGTAACGCCAGGGTAGTGGGTTCGATTCCGGGACCACCCATACGTAGAATGTATGCACACATGACTGTAAGTCGCTTTGGATAAAAGCGTCTGCTAAATGGCATATATTATTATTATATATATTATATTATTATATTATTATATATTATTATTATATATATTATATTACCCTAGTACAGTACACATGTTCTTTATAGTATATCTCCCCTGCTATCTGTCACACTACCCTAGTACAGTACACATGTTCTTTATAGTGTATCTCCCCTGCTATCTGTCACACTACCCTAGTACAGTACACATGTTCTTTATAGTATATCTCCCCTGCTATCTGTCACACTACCCTAGTACAGTACACATGTTCACTACCCTAGTACAGTACACATGTTCTTTATAGTATATCTCCCCTGCTATCTGTCACACTACCCTAGTACAGTACACATGTTCTTTATAGTATATCTCCCTGCTATCTGTCACACTACCCTAGTACAGTACACATGTTCTTTATAGTGTATCTCCCCTGCTATCTGTCACACTACCCTAGTACAGTACACATGTTCTTTATAGTATATCCCCTGCTATCTGTCACACTACCCTAGTACAGTACACATGTTCTTTATAGTGTATCTCCCCCTGCTATCTGTCACACTACCCTAGTACAGTACACATGTTATTTATAGTATATCTCCCCTGCTATCTGTCACACTACCCTAGTACAGTACACATGTTGTTTATAGTATATCTCCCCTGCTATCTGTCACACTACCCTAGTACAGTACACATGTTGTTTATAGTATATCTCCCCTGCAATCTGTCACACTACCCTAGTACAGTACACATGTTCACTAGTACAGTACACATGTTCACTACCCTAGTACAGTACACATGTTCTTTATAGTATATCTCCCCTGCTATCTGTCACACTACCCTAGTACAGTACACATGTTCTTTATAGTGTATCTCCCCCTGCTATCTGTCACACTACCCTAGTACAGTACACATGTTATTTATAGTATATCTCCCCTGCTATCTGTCACACTACCCTAGTACAGTACACATGTTGTTTATAGTATATCTCCCCTGCTATCTGTCACACTACCCTAGTACAGTACACATGTTGTTTATAGTATATCTCCCCTGCAATCTGTCACACTACCCTAGCACACATGTTCACAGTACACATGTTCCTACCCTAGTACAGTACATCATGTTCACTACCCTAGTACAGTACACATGTTCTTTATAGTATATCTCCCCTGCTATCTGTCACACTACCCTAGTACAGTACACATGTTGTTTATAGTATATCTCCCCTGCTATCTGTCACTACCCTAGTACAGTACACATGTTCTTTATAGTGTATCTCCCCTGCAATCTGTCACACTACCCTAGTACAGTACACATGTTCACTACCCTAGTACAGTACACATGTTCACTACCCTAGTACAGTACACATGTTCTTTATAGTATATCTCCCCTGCTATCTGTCACACTACCCTAGTACAGTACACATGTCCTTTATAGTATATCTCCCCCTGCTATCTGTCACACTACCCTAGTACAGTATCTCCCCTGCTATCTGTCACACATGTTCTTTATAGTGTATCTCCCCTGCTATCTGTCACACTACCCTAGTACAGTATGTTCACATGTTCTTTATAGTGTATCTCCCCTGCTATCTGTCACACTACCCTAGTACAGTACACATGTTCTTTATAGTATATCTCCCCTGCTATCTGTCACAGTACATGTTCCTAGTACAGTACACATGTTCTTTATAGTGTATCTCCCCTGCTATCTGTCACACTACCCTAGTACAGTACACATGTTCTTTATAGTATATCTCCCCTGCTATCTGTATCTGTCACACTACCCTAGTACAGTACACATGTTCTTTATAGTAGTATATCTCCCCTGCTATCTGTCACACTACCCTAGTACAGACCCTCCTGGTGTTCACTACCCCTAACTATTGTCATATCTCCCTGTCCCTACCTCTAGTACAGTACACATGTTCTTTATAGTGTATCTCCCCTGCTATCTGTCACACTACCCTAGTACAGTACACATGTTCTTTATAGGTGTATCTGTCACACTACCCTAGTACAGTACACATGTTCTTTATAGTGTATCTCCCTCCTGTCACACTACCCTGTACAGCACATGTTCTTTATAGTATATCTCCCTGCTAGACCCAGTACCTGGTGTTTCCTGTAACTATTGTCGCGTCTCCCTCCCTGGCACGTGTTGCTAGGAGACCCTCCTGGTGTTTTCCTCCCTATGCTAGGAGAGTGTCGTCTCCCTCCGTGGCACGTGTGCCAGGAGACCTCATGGTGTTTTCCTAACTATTGTGCGTCTCCTTGGCACTAGGAGACCCTCATGGTGTTTTCCTAACTATTGTTGCGTCTCCCTCCGTGGCACGTGTTGCTAGGAGACCCTCATGGTGTTTTCCTAACTATTGTAGGGTCTCCTCCGTGGCACGTGTTGCTAGGAGACCCTCATGGTGTTTTCTAACTATTGTAGCGTCTCCCTCCGTGGCACGTGTTGCTAGGAGACCCTCCTGGTGTTTCCTGACTATTGTAGTGTCTCCCTCCGTGGCACGTGTTGCTAGGAGACCCTCCTGGTGTTTTCCTAACTATTGTAGGGTCTCCCTCCGTGGCACGTGTTGCAGGGAGACCCTCCTGGTGTTTTCCTAACTATTGTAGCGTCTCCCTCCCTGGCACGTGTTGCTAGGAGACCCTCCTGGTGTTTCCTAACTATTGTCCCGTCTCCCTCCGTGGCACGTGTTGCTAGGAGACCCTCCTGGTGTTTTCCTAACTATTGTAGCGTCTCCCTCCCTGGCACGTGTTGCTAGGAGACCCTCCTGGTGTTTCCTAACTATTGTCCCGTCTCCCTCCGTGGCACGTGTTGCAGGAGACCCTCCTGGTGTTTTCCTAACTATTGTAGGGTCTCCCTCCGTGGCACGTGTTGCTAGGAGACCCTCCTGGTGTTTCCTGACTATTGTAGCGTCTCCCTCCGTGGCACGTGTTGCTAGGAGACCCTCCTGGTGTTTCCTAACTATTGTAGCATCACCCTCCCTGGCACGTGTTGCTAGGAGACCCTCCTGGTGTTTCCTAACTATTGTAGGGTCTCCCTCCCTGGCACGTGTTGCTAGGAGACCCTCCTGGTGTTTCCTAACTATTGTAGCGTCTCCCTCCGTGGCACGTGTTGCTAGGAGACCCTCCTGGTGTTTTCCTAACTATTGTAGGGTCTCCCTCCGTGGCACGTGTTGCTAGGAGACCCTCCTGGTGTTTTCCTAACTATTGTAGGGTCTCCCTCCGTGGCACGTGTTGCTAGGAGACCCTCCTGGTGTTTCCTGACTATTGTAGCGTCTCCCTCCGTGGCACGTGTTGCTAGGAGACCCTCCTGGTGTTTCCTAACTATTGTAGCATCACCCTCCCTGGCACGTGTTGCTAGGAGACCCTCCTGGTGTTTTCCTAACTATTGTAGGGTCTCCCTCCGTGGCACGTGTTGCTAGGAGACCCTCCTGGTGTTTTCCTAACTATTGTAGGGTCTCCCTCCGTGGCACGTGTTGCTAGGAGACCCTCCTGGTGTTTCCTAACTATTGTAGGGTCTCCCTCCGTGGCACGTGTTGCTAGGAGACCCTCCTGGTGTTTCCTAAATATTGTCGCGTCTCCCTCCGTGGCACGTGTTGCTAGGAGACCCTCCTGGTGTTTCCTGACTATTGTAGCGTCTCCCTCCGTGGCACGTGTTGCTAGGAGACCCTCCTGGTGTTTCCTGACTATTGTAGCGTCTCCCCTCCGTGGCACGTGTTGCTAGGAGACCCTCCTGGTGTTTCCTAACTATTGTCGCGTCTCCCTCCGTGGCACGTGTTGCTAGGAGACCCTCCTGGTGTATCCTAACTATTGTCGCGTCTCCCTCCGTGGCACGTGTTGCTAGGAGACCCTCCTGGTGTTTCCTAACTATTGCCTGCTCCCTCCTTGGCACGTGTTGCTAGGAGACCCTCCTGGTGTTTCCTAACTATTGCCTGCTCCCTCCTTGGCACGTGTTGCTAGGAGACCCTCCTGGTGTTTCCTAACTATTGCCTGCTCCCTCCTTGGCAGAAGCCGGTGTGAGAAACGTGCTAACCAAAACGCTATGAAGCTAAATTAATACTGCACTCTGACCCACAACTTCTTTGCTAGATTCAGTAAAGTGTTGTTAGACAAAGAGAGGAGAGTTGACTTCAAAACGTGATGACATTTTGCTGTACTTTGCACCTGTTGTTGGTAATGAATCTGTAATCTTCTGACTTGACTTACTGCATCTTTCAGTCACGTCGTCCCTCCTGGTCTCTAAAAGGCCACTGCATCAGAACACTGCATGTGACACATTGTTGACATTGCCAAGCACTGTGATTGGCTGTTGAGTGATCCGTTGTGTGTGTGTGTGTGTTCTGTGGTGTCCACAGCAGCCCAGTTCATCTACTCCAGCAGGCAGGAGAGACCCAACGTTGAGCCACCCCTAGAGGAGGAGGAGATGGAGGAAGATGAGGCCATACACACCTCTCCCACCCTCACACACAACCTCAACCCCTGGACCAAGGTACCCTTAACCCCCACTCCCCACCCCCTCACACACAACCTCAACCCCTGGACCAAGGTACCCTTAACCCCCCCCACCCCTCACACACAACCTCAACCCCTGGACCAAGGTACCCTTAACCCCCCCACCCCTCACACACAACCTCAACCCCCTGGACCAAGGTACCCTTAACCCCCCCACCCCCTCACACACAACCTCAACCCCATTGGACCAAGGTACCCTTAACCCCCCACCCCCTCACACACAACCTCAACCCCTGGACCAAGGTACCCTTAACCCCCACCCCCTCACACACAACCTCAACCCCATTGGACCAAGGTACCCTTAACTCCCCCCCCCCCTCACACACAACCTCAACCCCATTGGACCAAGGTACCCTTAACCCCGCCCACCCCCACCCACTTGTAACATGATTCAACTCTTATTGGAACCCTGAATTAACGAATTAACAGTGTGTGTGTGTGTGACTCCACAGGCAAGTTGTACTCGTGTCTGGACCTGATGCGTGCGGTGCTGGGTGATGCCATGCCAGAGTCGATCCTTACCCAGGCTGCCTTGCGGTGCGCCTTCGACCCTCAGAGAGCCTTGGACGCCGTTCTCTCAGTCGAGAGCGCCGGGCTGCCGCCCCTGGACGCCAGGACCAATAATGACGCACCGCTGCCGCAGAGAGCAAATAAGGAGACAGCAGTTGTACCAAGAGCCAATCAGGAAGCCTCAGCTGCACCGCGACCAGAGAAAGGTATGTCTGAGCAGGGACCACATCGGACCAGGGCCCGGTTTCCAGATGGCCAGTTTAGACTTACAGGGAATTTTAACGATGCATCTTTTCAACAACGGCCGAAAATCAGCTCTCTCAGTTCAAATCTTTCCTTAATTAACTTTAAAAAAAATATATATATATTAAAAATATTTCACAAAACTGACGATGGATCA
Organism: Oncorhynchus keta; assembly: GCF_023373465.1. Lineage (NCBI taxonomy): Eukaryota > Metazoa > Chordata > Actinopteri > Salmoniformes > Salmonidae > Oncorhynchus > Oncorhynchus keta. The sequence continues at coordinate 15,845 of NW_026288017.1, forward strand.
GCTCCTAGAGATATTAATACCACCTACAGCTGCAAATATTGATTAGGCTTATTCTAACGCTTACCCAGTAATAAGGACAGATTGGACACATAGCTGCTCACGTTAGGCTACACATCATGAAATGTATTGAGACCAATTAGACACGAGCCTACAAGTAGCAATGTGACATGTATATCAGTTGGGTTGAAATGGACCCCCACCCAGGTAGTGCTGGCAACACTAGCTGCAGTAACCCTTGGAGAGGGGGTCACACTAGGACAATCAGAGAGGGGGTCACACTAGGACAATCAGAGAGGGGGTCACACTAGGACAATCAGAGAGGGGGGTCACACTAGGACAATCAGAGAGGGGGTCACACTAGGACAATCAGAGAGGGGGTCACACTAGGACAATCAGAGAGGGGGGGGGTCACACTAGGACAATCAGAGAGGGGGGTCACACTAGGACAATCAGAGAGGGGGTCACACTAGGACAATCAGAGAGGGGGGTCACACTGGGACAATCAGAGAGGGGTGGTCACACTAGGACAATCAGAGAGGGGGTCACACTAGGACAATCAGAGAGGGGGTCACACTGGGACAATCAGAGAGGGGGGTCACACTAGGACAATCAGAGAGGGGGGTCACACTAGGACAATCAGAGAGGGGGGTCACACTAGGACAATCAGAGAGGGGGGTCACACTAGGACAATCAGAGAGAGGGGGGTCACACTAGGACAATCAGAGAGGGGGCACAATTATAATCAAAGGTCTGACTGCATAGAGGTGCTTGGGGAGATGGGTTGACAACGGGGACCAGCGTGTGTGTCTGTTGAGGGAATGTGTGTGTGTGTGTGTGTGTGTGTGTGTGTGTGTGTGTGTGTGTGTGTGTATCCCACATCTGTTCCTAAGGGGTAATGATGTTAGGGACAAAATAGGATGAATCACAATTGTTTTCTAAAATGTAGTTTTCGTAATGCCGATCCTGGTTAAAGGTGACGGTCCTTCGTATGAACTGCCAACATTAACACTCATATTATTTTGTTCACTGTAGAAATAAATTAATATGTGCAACATGTTTTAGTACGTTGCCTTCAGAAAGTTTTCAGACCTCTTGACTTTTTTCCACCTTTTGTCACGTTAGTTATTCTAACATGGATTAAATAAATACAAATCCGCTCCAATCTACACACATCACAATACCCCGTAATGACATCACAATACCCCGTAATGACATCACGATACCCGTAATGACGTCACGATACCCCGTAATGACATCACAATACCCCGTAATGACATCACAATACCCCGTAATGACATCACAATACCCCGTAATGACATCACAATACCCCGTAATGACATCACAATACCCCGCAATGACACCACAATACCCCGCAATGACATCACAATACCCCGTAATGACATCACAATACCCCGTAATGACACCACAATACCCCGTAATGACATCACAATACCCCGTAATGACGCCACAATACCCCGTAATGACATCACAATACCCCGTAATTACACCACAATACCCCGTAATGACATCACAATACCCCGTAATGACGCCACAATACCCCGTAATGACACCACAATACCCCGTAATGACATCACAATACCCCGTAATGACGCCACAATACCCCGTAATTACATCAGAGAGGGGGGTCACACTAGGACAATCAGAGAGGGGGGTCACACTAGGACAATCAGAGAGGGGGTCACACTAGGACAATCAGAGAGGGGGGTCACACTAGGACAATCAGAGAGGGGGTCACACTAGGACAATCAGAGAGGGGGCACAATTATAATCAAAGGTCTGACTGCATAGAGGTGCTTGGGGAGATGGGTTGACAACGGGGGACCAGCGTGTGTGTCTGTTGAGGGGAAGGACTGTGTGTGTGTGTGTGTGTGTGTGTGTGTGTGTGTGTGTGTGTGTGTGTGTGTGTGTGTGTGTGTGTGTGTGTGTGTGTGTGTGTGTGTGTGTGTGTGTGTGTGTGTGTGGTGTGTATCCCACATCTGTTCCTAAGGGGTAATGATGTTAGGGACAAAATAGGATGAATCACAATTGTTTTCTAAAATGTAGTTTTCGTAATGCCGATCCTGGTTAAAGGTGACGGTCCTTCGTATGAACTGCCAACATTAACACTCATATTATTTTGTTCACTGTAGAAATAAATTAATATGTGCAACATGTTTTAGTACGTTGCCTTCAGAAAGTTTTCAGACCTCTTGACTTTTTCCACCTTTTTGTCACGTTAGTTATTCTAACATGGATTAAATAAATACAAATCCGCTCCAATCTACACACATCACGATATCGTAATGACATCACGATACCCCGTAATGACATCACGATACCCCGTAATGACATCACGATACCCCGTAATGACATCACGATACCCCGTAATGACATCACACATACCCGTAATGACATCACAATACCCCGTAATGACATCACATTACCCGATGACGTAATGACATCACAATACCCCGTAATGACGCCACAATACCCCGTAATGACGCATCACAATACCCCGTAATGACATCACACACCACGATACCCCGTAATGACATCACAATACCCCGTAATGACATCACAATACCCGTAATGACATCACAATACCCAGTAATGACATCACAATACCCAGTAATGACATCACAACACAATACACCACAATACCCCGTAATTACACCACAATACCCGTAGACTTTACACCCGCAATGATATCACAATACCCCATAATGACAAAGTGAAAACAGTTTTTGTTGCAAATGTATTACAAATAAAAAACAGAAATCCCTTATTTACATAAGTATTCAGACCCTTTACTATGACTTGAAATTGAGCTCAGGTTCATCCCGTTTCCATTGATTATCCTTGAGATGTTTCTACAACTTGATAGGAGATTTCCTGCGGTAAATTAAATTGATTGGACATGATTTGGAAAGGCACACACACCCCTGTCTATATAAGGTCCCACAGTTAACAGTCCATGTCAGAGCAAAAACCAAGCCATGAGGTGGAAAGGAATTGTCCGTAGAGCGCCGAGAAAGGATTGTGTCGAGGAACAGAAGAAACCGGGAAGGGAACCAGAAACAATTTAAACAGGACTTCTTCTTCTTCTTCTTATTTGTATCATGAGTATGAATTGTGAGGCCAGACATTTTATCTACTAAAGCACTCGACCATTATGACCTCATTTAAAGGCTTCGTCATACAGAAGTTAGACTTTAAATCAGAACTGTTTCAGTAAGAATGGCCTTGTTCTCTTCATTCAGATTACAACCTCTCACTTTATTTATTATTTATAAATGAAATCATCTCCAAAATATATCTTTTTTATTTTTAAACAAGCCATAGAAAGTTAGTTGCAATTTCAGTTTAGTCCACCAGAAAAGACAGAACAATTATTATGGTTAAACTCAAATATACTAATTGATAAAAAAAAATTAAAAAAATGTAATCTTTGTAAATAATATCATAACAGGGACTGGTATAGTTATGTTACACATGCAGCTAACAAACATATATATATAAATGGAAATGTCTGCTCTACCCAAAATTACAACCAACGAATAGCAGCATCACAGCTAAAATGGAGCAGGAAAGTAGAAGGGGGACAAAGTAAGGCTCTTGTTGGTCGGCAGCAAAGACCATCATTGGTTAAAGACATCTGTGATAAGTAGAAAAGTATATCAGTTTCATTTATGGATAAAAAAAAAATGTACAGCTGTGACATATGGAAAAATAGGAGGGAAGAGATTTTCCACATCTGAAACACGAAACGACCCTGGATTCAAAACTTCCCATGGGACATCTGATACACGAAACGACCCTGGATTCAAAACTTCCCATGAGACATCTGAAACACGAAACGACCCTGGATTCAAAACTTCCCATGAGACATCTGATACACTTAAACGACCCTGGACTCAAAACTTCCCATGAGACATCTGATACACGAAACGACCCTGGATTCAAAACTTCCCATGAGACATCTGATACACGAAACGACCCTGGATTCAAAACTTCCCATGAGACATCTGATACACGAAACGACCCTGGATTCAAAACTTCCCATGAGACATCTGAAACACGAAACGACCCTGGATTCAAAACTTCCCATGAGACATCTGATACACGAAACGACCCTGGATTCAAAACTTCCCATGAGACATCTGAAACACGAAACGACCCTGGATTCAAAACTTCCCATGAGACATCTGATACACGAAACGACCCTGGATTCAAAACTTCCCATGAGACATCTGAAACACGAAACGACCCTGGATTCAAAACTTCCCATGAGACATCTGATACACGAAACGACCCTGGACTCAAAACTTCCCATGAGACATCTGAAACACGAAACGACCCTGGATTCAAAACTTCCCATGGGACATCTGATACACGAAACGACCCTGGACTCAAAACTTCCCATGAGACATCTGATACACGAAACGACCCTGGATTCAAAACTTCCCATGATACATCTGATACACGAAACGACCCTGGATTCAAAACTTCCCATGAGACATCTGATACACGAAACGACCCTGGATTCAAAACTTCCCATGAGACATCTGAAACACGAAACGACCCTGGATTCAAAACTTCCCATGAGACATCTGATACACGAAACGACTTCGTTTTCAAGTCAAATTTGTTTACAAAATTCTTGCTACCAATAGAATGTTATTTTACTTACCCGTTAAAAGTTTGGACACACCTACTCATTCAAGGGTTGTAAGAATAATAGTGAAGACATCAAAACTAGGAAAGAGAATGCCAAGAACAAAGCTGTCCTCAAGGTAAAGGGTGGCTACTTTGAAGAATCTCAAATATAAAAATATATTTAAATGTTTTTAACACTTTTTTTTGGTTACTACATGATTCCATATTGTGTTATTTCATAGTTTTGATGTCTTCGCTAATCATTCTACAATGTAGAACATAGTACAAATCCTGTAATGACTAGGTGTCAACTTTTGACTGGTGCTGTATGTGTGTTGTTGTTCATGTTTGAGATTGAGATATGAATTCAGACTTATTTGTCTCTGTAGCCATGGAGGCTATGACTCAACTCTGGAATAGCCTATTTCGTTTTTATGTCAATGGTTCGCTTTTTTTTACTGCTTTTATTGGTGTCCATTGCACCAGGCAAGCTCAATCAAGCTCAGATAAAGTATTTGAAATGATTTGAAATAGTATTCAAAGGTCTGGTTCAGAAACAGCACAGAGTTATCAGTTTGAAATTAAAAGTGCCTGTTAAAGAAACTAGGGATGCCAATTTCGGTCAAATTTGTTTCCGACTAACTGACCCTCATTAACTGTTCAGTAAAATGAGGTGACCAACAGAAAATACTATCAGAGACCTGTACATAATGAGGAGATGCTCTCATTATCATACTGCCTCTAGTTCACATTACATTATACTATCAGAGACCTGTACATAATGAGGAGATGCTCTCATTATCATACTGCCTCTAGTTCACATTACATTATACTATCAGAGACCTGTACATAATGAGGAGATGCTCTCATTATCATACTGCCTCTAGTTCACATTACATTATACTATCAGAGACCTGTACATAATGAGGAGATGCTCTCATTATCATACTGCCTCTAGTTCACATTACATTATACTGCCTCTAGTTCACATGACATTATACTGCCTCTAGTTCACATGACATTATACTGCCTCTAGTTCACATTCCATTATACTGCCTCTAGTTCACATGACATTATACTGCCTCTAGTTCACATGACATTATACTGCCTCTAGTTCACATGACATTATACTGCCTCGCATGACATTATACTGCCTCTAGTTCGCATGACATTATACTGCCTCTAGTTCACATTCCATTATACTGCCTCTAGTTCACATGACATTATACTGCCTCTAGTTCGCATGACATTATACTGCCTCTAGTTCACATGACATTATACTGCCTCTAGTTCACATTCCATTATACTGCCTCTAGTTCACATGACATTATACTGCCTCGCATGACATTATACTGCCTCTAGTTCGCATGACATTATACTGCCTCTAGTTCACATTCCATTATACTGCCTCTAGTTCACATGACATTATACTGCCTCTAGTTCACATGACATTATACTGCCTCTAGTTCACATGACATTATACTGCCTCTCGTTCACATGACATTATACTGCCTCTAGTTCACATGACATTATACTGCCTCTAGTTCACATTCCATTATACTGCCTCTAGCTCACATTCCATTATACTGCCTCTAGTTCACTTGACATTATACTGCCTCTAGTTCACATTCCATTATACTGCCTCTTGTTCACATTCCATTATACTGCCTCAAGTTCACATTCCATTATACTGCCTCAAGTTCACATTCCATTATACTGCCTCAACAATCAGAGAGGGTGGGTCACACTAGGACAATCAGAGAGGGGGGTCACACTAGGACAATCAGAGAGGGGGTCACACTAGGACAATCAGAGAGGGGGGTCACACTAGGACAATCAGAGAGGGGGGTCACACTAGGACAATCAGAGAGGGGGGTCACACTAGGACAATCAGAGAGGGGGGTGGGGGTCACACTAGGACAATCAGAGAGGGGGCACAATTATAATCAAAGGTCTGACTGCATAGAGGTGCTTGGGGAGATGGGTTGACAACGGGGGACCAGCGTGTGTGTCTGTTGAGGGGAAGGTGTGTGTGTGTGTGTGTGTGTGTGTGTGTGTGTGTGTGTGTGTGTGTGTGTGTGTGTGTGTGTGTGTGTGTGTGTGTGTGTGTGTGTGTGTGTGTGTGTGTGTGTGTGTGTGTATCCACATCTGTTCCTAAGGGGTAATGATGTTAGGGACAAAATAGGATGAATCACAATTGTTTTCTAAAATGTAGTTTTCGTAATGCCGATCCTGGTTAAAGGTGACGGTCCTTCGTATGAACTGCCAACATTAACACTCATATTATTTTGTTCACTGTAGAAATAAATTAATATGTGCAACATGTTTTAGTACGTTGCCTTCAGAAAGTTTTCAGACCTCTTGACTTTTTCCACCTTTTGTCATGTTAGTTATTCTAACATGGATTAAATAAATACAAATCCGCTCCAATCTACACACATCACGATACCCCGTAATGACATCACGATACCCCGTAATGACATCACGATACCCGTAATGACATCACGATACCCGTAATGACATCACGATACCCGTAATGACATCACGATACCCCCGTAATGACGTCACCCCGTAATGACGCCACGATACCCCGTAATGACGTCCACGATACCCGTAATGACGCCACAATACCCGTAATGACGTCACGATACCCCGTAATGACGTCACGATACCCCGTAATGACGTCACGATACCCCGTAATGACATCACGATACCCCCGTAATGACATCACAATACCCGTAATGACATCACAATACCCCGTAATGACATCACAATACCCCGTAATGACATCACAATACCCCGTAATGACATCACAATACCCCGTAATGACATCACAATACCCCGTAATGACGCCACAATACCCCGTAATGACGCCACAATACCCCGTAATGACATCACAATACCCCGTAATTACACCACAATACCCCGCAATGATATCACAATACCCCATAATGACAAAGTGAAAACAGTTTTTGTTGCAAATGTATTACAAATAAAAAACAGAAATCCCTTATTTACATAAGTATTCAGACCCTTTACTATGACTTGAAATTGAGCTCAGGTTCATCCCGTTTCCATTGATTATCCTTGAGATGTTTCTACAACTTGATAGGAGATTTCCTGCGGTAAATTAAATTGATTGGACATGATTTGGAAAGGCACACACACCCCTGTCTATATAAGGTCCCACAGTTAACAGTCCATGTCAGAGCAAAAACCAAGCCATGAGGTGGAAAGGAATTGTCCGTAGAGCGCCGAGAATGGATTGTGTCGAGGAACAGAAGAAACCGGGAAGGGAACCAGAAACAATTTAAACAGGACTTCTTCTTCTTCTTCTTATTTGTATCATGAGTATGAATTGTGAGGCCAGACATTTTATCTACTAAAGCACTCGACCATTATGACCTCATTTAAAGGCTTCGTCATACAGAAGTTAGACTTTAAATCAGAACTGTTTCAGTAAGAATGGCCTTGTTCTCTTCATTCAGATTAGAACCTCTCACTTTATTTATTATTTATAAATGAAATCATCTCCAAAATATCTCTTTTTTTTTTTTTTTAAACAAGCCATAGAAAGTTAGTTGCAATTTCAGTTTAGTCCACCAGAAAAGACAGAACAATTATTATGGTTAAACTCAAATATACTAATTGATAAAAAAAAATAAAAAAAATGTAATCTTTGTAAATAATATCATAACAGGGACTGGTATAGTTATGTTACACATGCAGCTAACAAACATATATATATAAATGGAAATGTCTGCTCTACCCAAAATTACAACCAACGAATAGCAGCATCACAGCTAAAATGGAGCAGGAAAGTAGAAGGGGGACAAAGTAAGGCTCTTGTTGGTCGGCAGCAAAGACCATCATTGGTTAAAGACATCTGTGATAAGTAGAAAAGTATATCAGTTTCATTTATGGATAAAAAAAAAATGTACAGCTGTGACATATGGAAAAATAGGAGGAAGAGATTTTCCACATCTGATACACGAAACGACCCTGGATTCAAAACTTCCCATGAGACATCTGATACACGAAACGACCCTGGATTCAAAACTTCCCATGAGACATCTGATACACGAAACGACCCTGGATTCAAAACTTCCCATGAGACATCTGATACACGAAACGACCCTGGATTCAAAACTTCCCATGAGACATCTGAAACACGAAAACCACCCTGGATTCAAAACTTCCCATGAGACATCTGATACACGAAACGACCCTGGATTCAAAACTTCCCATGAGACATCTGAAACACGAAACGACCCTGGATTCAAAACTTCCCATGAGACATCTGATACAGAAACGACCCTGGATTCAAAACTTCCCATGAGACATCTGATACACGAAACGACCCTGGATTCAAAACTTCCCATGAGACATCTGATACACGAAACGACCCTGGATTCAAAACTTCCCATGAGACATCTGATACACGAAACGACTTCGTTTTCAAGTCAAATTTGTTTACAAAATTCTTGCTACCAATAGAATGTTATTTTACTTACCCGTTAAAAGTTTGGACACACCTACTCATTCAAGGGTTGTAGAATAATAGTGAAGACATCAAAACTAGGAAAGAGAATGCCAAGAACAAAGCTGTCCTCAAGGTAAAGGGTGGCTACTTTGAAGAATCTCAAATATAAAATATATTTAAATGTTTTTAACACTTTTTTGGTTACTACATGATTCCATATTGTGTTATTTCATAGTTTTGATGTCTTCGCTAATCATTCTACAATGTAGAACATAGTACAAATCCTGTAATGACTAGGTGTCAACTTTTGACTGGTGCTGTATGTGTGTTGTTGTTCATGTTTGAGATTGAGATATGAATTCAGACTTATTTGTCTCTGTAGCCATGGAGGCTATGACTCAACTCTGGAATAGCCTATTTCGTTTTATGCCAATGGTTCGTTTTTATGTCAATGGTTCGTTTTTATGTCAATGGTTCGTTTTTTTTTACTGCTTTTATTGGTGTCCATTGCACCAGGCAAGCTCAATCAAGCTCAGATAAAGTATTTGAAATTATTTGAAATGGTATTTAAAGGTCTGGTTCAGAAACAGCAGAGTTATCAGTTTGAAATTAAAAGTGCCTGTTAAAGAAACTAGGGATGCCAATTTCGGTCAAATTTGTTTCCGACTAACTGACCCTCATTAACTGTTCAGTAAAACGGTAACAAAATTTATTCAAACAGTAAAACGAGGTGACCAACAGAAAATACTATCAGAGACCTGTACATAATGAGGAGATGCTCTCATTATCATACTGCCTCTAGTTCACATGACATTATACTGCCTCTAGTTCACATGACATTATACTGCCTCTAGTTCACATGACATTATACTGCCTCTAGTTCACATGACATTATACTGCCTCTAGTTCACATGACATTATACTGCCTCTAGTTCACATGACATTATACTGCCTCTAGTTCACATGACATTATACTGCCTCTAGTTCACATGACATTATACTGCCTCTAGTTCACATGACATTATACTGCCTCTAGTTCACATTCCATTATACTGCCTCTAGTTCACATGACATTATACTGCCTCTAGTTCACATGACATTATACTGCCTCTAGCTCACATTCCATTATACTGCCTCTAGTTCACATGACATTATACTGCCTCTAGTTCACATGACATTATACTGCCTCTAGTTCACGTTCCATTATACTGCCTCTAGTTCACATGACATTATACTGCCTCTAGTTCACATGACATTATACTGCCTCGCATGACATTATACTATCAGAGACCTGTACATAATGAGGAGATGCTTGTGTTTCAGCCCTAACAATGGGGGAGTCTGAAGGGGGAAGGCAGGCGACACACTTAGGGCCCAAAATAAACCCATAGAAACGCTTTGGACTTATTTTGGAGAGAGTGAAACCTCTCCCTTTGTATCTTCCTCTCATTATCCATTATACTGCCTCTAGTTCGCATGACATTATACTGCCTCTAGTTCACATGACATTATACTGCCTCTAGTTCACATGACATTATACTGCCTCTAGTTCACATGACATTATACTGCCTCTAGTTCACATGACATTATACTGCCTCTAGTTCACATGACATTATACTGCCTCGCATGACATTATACTGCCTCTAGTTCGCATGACATTATACTGCCTCTAGTTCACATTCCATTATACTGCCTCTAGTTCACATGACATTATACTGCCTCTCGTTCACATGACATTATACTGCCTCTCGTTCACATGACATTATACTGCCTCTAATTCACATGATATTATACTGCCTCTAGTTCACATGACATTATACTGCCTCGCATGACATTATACTGCCTCTAGTTCGCATGACATTATACTGCCTCTAGTTCACATGACATTATACTGCCTCTCGTTCACATGACATTATACTGCCTCTCGTTCACATGACATTATACTGCCTCTAGTTCACATGATATTATACTGCCTCGCTCACATGACATTATACTGCCTCTAATTCACATGATATTATACTGCCTCTCGTTCACATGACATTATACTGCCTCTAGTTCACATGACATTATACTGCCTCTAGCTCACATTCCATTATACTGCCTCTAGTTCGCATGACATTATACTGCCTCTAGTTCACATTCCATTATACTGCCTCTAGTTCACATTCCATTATACTGCCTCTAGTTCACATTCCATTATACTGCCTCTAGTTCACATTCCATTATACTGCCTCTAGTTCACATTCCATTATACTGCCTCTAGTTCACATTCCATTATACTGCCTCTAGTTCACATGCCATTATACTGCCTCTAGTTCACATTCCATTATACTGCCTCAAGTTCACATTCCATTATACTGCCTCTAGTTCACATTCCATTATACTGCCTAGTTCATGTTCCGTTATACTGCCTCTAGTTATACTGCCTCTAGTTATACCGCCTCTAGTTATACTGCCTCTAGTTATACTGCCTCTAGTTCACATTCCATTATACTGCCTCTAGTTCACATTCCATTATACTGCCTCTAGCTCACATTCCATTATACTGCCTAGTTCATGTTCCGTTATACTGCCTCTAGTTATACTGCCTCTAGTTATACTGCCTCTAGTTATACTGCCTCTAGTTATACTGCCTCTAGTTATACTGCCTCTAGTTATACTGCCTCTAGTTATACTGCCTCTAGTTATACTGCCTCTAGCTCATATTGTAAACTGGAGGGTGACGGTAGGGAGGCTTTTGTCTTTGCATCTGAATGGGAGCCGCACTTTTCGAGTTGAGATAAGAGAAATACATTTATTTTAAATCGTGGCCACCAAGTTTCTTTAACACAGGCTTGAATTTAGAATGGTCATTTATTGCGTACTGACTGGGCTTATAAAAGTAGGACTGAAAGCGCGAACCACCCCCATTTAACCACAGCAAGGTGACTGGGAATATGGCCGAATACAAACAGTGCAGTTCTTCCCGCCGTAAGGCAATCAAACAGACAAACCGTCAGTACAGAGATGAAGTTGAGTCTCAATTCAATGATAATATAATATAATAATAATAATATGAGTAGGGTAAAGACCCTACATGCTGATCTCGGGTCAGTTGTGCATTTTTCACCACTAATGGTTAAGGTTAGGCTTGAGGGAGGGAAGCTGATCCTAGATCTGTACGGGAAACTTAACCCTGGAGTGTCGGTTCTAAGGAAGTGGATTTCCCAAAACTGCTTTTTGAAAGTATTCTGAGAATTTTATTGAGAGAGAAAAAAAAAGATGGGAGTTTATTCTTTTGTTAATCAGAAACAACAAAGAAAGGTTTTGTTGGACTTTGTATACTCTTATCATATTTTTTTGAGTGTGAATCTATTTTTTTTTACAGAAGCTCTTCAAGAAATATAAGATAAATCCCCTCATGTTTAGACGGAAAGAATAAGGATATAGACTTGAGGGGGTTGTGCAGCTGCTATTGGAAATATGTGTCAGTTAACCATTGTTCTGGCTCAGCACCTGTGTGTGTGTGTGTGTGTGTGTGTTGTGTGTGTGTGTGTGCGTTTGTGTTTAGAGGACACCTGGAGTTTTTCCCATGACTTAAAACACAACATTGTCGGGACACACAATTTATAGCCATTCAAAGTCCTATTCTCCCTAACCTTAACCCCAAAACCTAACCTTAACCTAACTCTTAAACCTAATTCTAACTCTGATACTAATTCTAAACCTAATTTTAACACGGATTCTAACCGTAACCCTAAAAACCACCTTGAAATAGGATTTGACCTTGTGGGGACAAACAACATGTCCCCAGTTGGTCAAATGTTTGTTAGTTTACTATTCTAGTACTATTATATATATTCTACTTCGGTCCCTACTAATATAAACTATATAGTTATAAACACGTTCACACATTAATGGTTTACAAATACTTTAAAGTACTATTTTATTTGTTTTTTGAGGTATCTTTACTTTTTATATTTTTGACAACTTTACTTTTACTTCACTACATTCCTAAAAGAAAATAATGTACTTTTTACTCCATACATTTTCCCTGACACCCAAAAGTATTTGTTACATTTTGAAGGCTTAGCAGGACAGGAAAATGGTCCAATTCACGCATTTAAAGAGAACATCCTGGTCATCCCTACTTGTTATCCCTACCTCTGATCTGGTGGACTCACTAAACAGAGAACATCCTGGTCATCCCTACTGCCTCTGATCTGGAGGACTCACTAAACAGAGAACATCTGGTCATCCCTACTGCCCTGATCTGGTGGACTCACTAAACAGAGAACATTTAACTGCCTCTGATCTGGAGGACTCACTAAACTGAGAACATCCTGGTCATCCCTACTGCCTCTGATCTGGAGGACTCACTAAACAGAGAACATCCCTGGTCATCCCTACTGCCTCTGATCTGGAGGACTCACTAAACAGAGAACATCCCTGGTCATCCCTACTGCCTCTGATCTGGAGGACTCACTAAACAGAGAACATCCCTGGTCATCCCTACTGACTCTGATCTGGAGGACTCACTAAACAGAGAACATCCCTGGTCATCCCTACTGCCTCTGATCTGGAGGACTCACTAAACAGAGAACATCTCTACTGCCTCTGATCTGGAGGACTCACTAAACAGAGAACATCCCTGGTCATCCCTACTGTCTCTGATCTGGAGGACTCACTAAACAGAGAACATCCCTGGTCATCCCTACTGCCTCTGATCTGGAGGACTCACTAAACAGAGAACATCCCTGGTCATCCCTACTGTCTCTGATCTGGATAATGGCTGGTTTGCGTAATATAAGTCATTTGAAGTGATTTTCTATTTTTACATTTACTTTTGATACTTCAGTATATTTAAAACCAAATACTTTTAGCGTTTTACTCAAGTAGTATTTTACTGGGTGAATTTCACTTTTACTCAAGTCATTTTCTGTTAAGGTATCTTTACTTTTACTCAAGTATGAGTAACACACACACACGCACACGCACACACACACACACACACACACACACACACACACACACACACACACACACACACACACACACACACACACACACACACACACACACTCTTGAACCGCTTTAATGGTTTGCATGATCTCTTTCTCTCTCTTTGTGATCAGTCCTCTCTCTCTTTGTGATCAGTCCTCTCTCTGGGTTGTGTGTGTGTGTGTGTATTTGAAATGTTTTCACTGTTTTAAGTACTCACGTCATTTTTTTCCAGAGTACTACAGTACTGGAATGGAACAAATATATATTTTTAGAACAAAAAGCCCACACTGGAATGAGTTTTTCAACAAGTATCATCTATATGCCAACGATGCCTCATTCATCACAACCATGACAGACACATTACATTACATTTAAGTCATTTAGCAGACGCTCTTATCCAGAGCGACTTACAGACCACATCTGTCTTATTCACAGTTATTATCGGAGTATTATTATTTTCGGAGTAGTTATTTTTGACACGGGTCTCATTTGGGCGAGTTAAACACATTTTGTAGCTGTGTGTCTCAAATCAGATACGTTTTATAGGTATTTATTTCCGTAGGCTTACGGGTAGCCGTCCGAACGCGATCGAGCGAGTGTGAGACTCGGAGGGCAAAGGGAATTTAGGAAGAACAACTGTTGTGCTTTGGCTTTTGTTTTTGCCCTGCAGTGGAGTCAAAGCAAAATGACTTTTGTCGTCAAGACAACATTTAGGCACAACATTTCACTTTGTTCAGGCAAAGAACATTCCACCGAATAGTTTTACAGTATTTAGAAGAAAATAAACATCTTTGGTTAAAGAATTTGACGTCCACTGGAGGGATTACTCATGTCGATCCCTACTGTGTGTGTAACACGTGTGTAAGTCTGTGTGCTTGTGTAACACGTGTGTAAGTCTGTGTGTTTGTGTGTGTACTGTGATTGTGTCTCGACGGTGATGTTTTCTCATGGACAACCATGGTTTACATCCTTTAATTCACTCTACATTATTCACTACTAAAACCAACTTAAACCTACATGCTACCAGGTGAAGAACCTGACTACCAGGTGAAGAACCTGACTACCAGGTGAAGAACCTGACTACCAGGTGAAGGACCTGACTACCAGGTGAAGAACCTGACTAGCAGGTGAAGGACCTGACTACCAGGTAAAGGACCTGACTACCAGGTGAAGAACCTGACTACCAGGTGAAGAACCTGTATACCAGGTGAAGAACCTGACTACCAGGTGAATGGTGGAGAACCTGACTACCAGGTGGAGAACCTGACTACCAGGTGAAGAACTTGACTACCAGGTAAAGAACCTGACTACCAGGTGAAGAACCTGACTAGCAGGTGAATGGTGGAGAACCTGACTACCAGGTGAAGAACCTGACTACCAGGTGAATGGTGGAGAACCTGACTACCAGGTGAAGAACCTGACTACCAGGTGAAGAACCTGACTACCAGGTGAAGAACCTGACTACCAGGTGAAGAACCTGACTACCAGGTGAAGAACCTGACTACCAGGTAAAGAACCTGACTACCAGGTAAAGAACCTGACTACCAGGTAAAGAACCTGACTACCAGGTGAAGAACCTGACTACCAGGTGAAGAACCTGACTACCAGGTAAAGAACCTGACTACCAGGTAAAGAACCTGACTACCAGGTGAAGAACCTGACTACCAGGCGAAGAACTTGACTACCAGGTAAAGAACCTGACTACCAGATGGAGAACTTGACTACCAGGTGAAGAACCTGACTACCAGGTGAAGAACCTGACTACCAGGTAAAGAACCTGACTACCAGGTAAAGAACCTGACTACCAGGTAAAGAACCTGACTACCAGGTGGAGAACCTGACTACCAGGTGAAGAACCTGACTACCAGGTGAAGAAACTGACTACCAGGTGAAGAAACTGACTACCAGGTGAAGAAACTGACTACCAGGTGAAGAACCTGACTACCAGGTAAAGGACCTGACTACCAGGTAAAGAACCTGACTACCAGGTAAAGAACCTGACTACCAGGTGAAGAACCTGACTACCAGGTGAAGAACTTGACTACCAGGTAAAGAACCTGACTACCAGGTAAAGAACCTGACTACCAGATGGAGAACTTGACTACCAGGTGAAGAACTTGACTACCAGGTAAAGAACCTGACTACCAGATGGAGAACTTGACTACCAGGTGAAGAACCTGACTACCAGGTGAAGAACCTGACTACCAGGTGAAGAACCTGACTACCAGGTGAAGAACCTGACTACCAGGTAAAGAACCTGACTACCAGGTAAAGAACCTGACTACCAGGTGGAGAACCTGACTACCAGGTGAAGAACCTGACTACCAGGTGAAGAAACTGACTACCAGGTGAAGAAACTGACTACCAGGTGAAGAACCTGACTACCAGGTAAAGGACCTGACTACCAGGTAAAGAACCTGACTACCAGGTAAAGAACCTGACTACCAGGTGAAGAACCTGACTACCAGGTGAAGAACTTGACTACCAGGTAAAGAACCTGACTACCAGGTAAAGAACCTGACTACCAGATGGAGAACTTGACTACCAGGTGAAGAACTTGACTACCAGGTGAAGAACTTGACTACCAGATGGAGAACTTGACTACCAGGTGAAGAACCTGACTACCAGGTGAAGAACCTGACTACCAGGTGAAGAACCTGACTACCAGGTGAAGAACCTGACTACCAGGTAAAGAACCTGACTACCAGGTAAAGAACCTGACTACCAGGTGGAGAACCTGACTACCAGGTGGAGAACCTGACTACCAGGTGAAGAAACTGACTACCAGGTGAAGAACCTGACTACCAGGTGAAGAACCTGACTACCAGGTGAAGGACCTGACTACCAGGTGAAGGACCTGACTACCAGGTGAAGGACCTGACTACCAGGTGAAGGACCTGACTACCAGGTGAAGAACCTGACTACCAGGTGAAGAACCTGACTACCAGGTGAAGAACCTGACTACCAAGTAAAGGACCTGACTACCAAGTAAAGAACCTGACTACCAGGTAAAGAACCTGACTACCAGGTAAAGAACCTGACTACCAGGTGAAGAACCTGACTATTCTGTGGAAGTTTTGTGTGCGAGGGCGATGATATCTGCATTCAAGTGTGTGTGCTGTAGTCCAGATGTCTATCTGTAGTCTATGTCTATCTGTAGTCTATGTCCAGATGTCTATCTGTAGTCTATGTCTATCTGTAGTCTATGTCCAGATGTCTATCTGTAGTCTATGTCCAGCTGTCTATCTGTAGTCTATGTCCAGCTGTCTATCTGTAGTCTATGTCCAGCTGTCTATCTGTAGTCTATGTCCAGCTGTCTATCTGTAGTCTATGTCTATCTGTAGTCTATGTCTATCTGTAGTCTATGTCCAGATGTCTATCTGTAGTCTATGTCCAGATGTCTATCTGTAGTCTATGTCTATGTGTAGTCTATGTCTATCCGTAGTCTATGTCTATCTGTAGTCTATGTCCAGATGTCTATCTGTAGTCTATGTCTATCTGTAGTCTATGTCTATCTGTAGTCTATGTCTATCTGTAGTCTATGTCCAGATGTCTATCTGTAGTCTATGTCCAGATGTCTATCTGTAGTCTATGTCCAGATGTCTATCTGTAGTCTATGTCCAGATGTCTATCTGTAGTCTATGTCTATCTGTAGTCTATGTCTATCTGTAGTCTATCTGTAGTGTATGTCTATCTGTAGTCTATGTCCAGATGTCTATCTGTAGTCTATGTCCAGATGTCTATCTGTAGTCTATGTCCAGATGTCTATCTGTAGTCTATGTCTATCTGTAGTCTATGTCTATCTGTAGTCTATGTCCAGATGTCTATCTGTAGTCTATGTCCAGCTGTCTATCTGTAGTCTATGTCCAGCTGTCTATCTGTAGTCTATGTCCAGCTGTCTATCTGTAGTCTATGTCCAGCTGTCTATCTGTAGTCTATGTCTATCTGTAGTCTATGTCTATCTGTAGTCTATGTCCAGATGTCTATCTGTAGTCTATGTCCAGATGTCTATCTGTAGTCTATGTCTATGTGTAGTCTATGTCTATCCGTAGTCTATGTCTATCTGTAGTCTATGTCCAGATGTCTATCTGTAGTCTATGTCTATCTGTAGTCTATGTCTATCTGTAGTCTATGTCTATCTGTAGTCTATGTCCAGATGTCTATCTGTAGTCTATGTCCAGATGTCTATCTGTAGTCTATGTCCAGATGTCTATCTGTAGTCTATGTCCAGATGTCTATCTGTAGTCTATGTCCAGATGTCTATCTGTAGTCTATGTCCAGATGTCTATCTGTAGTCTATGTCCAGATGTCTATCTGTAGTCTATGTCCAGATGTCTATCTGTAGTCTATGTCTATCTGTAGTCTATCTGTAGTGTATGTCTATCTGTAGTCTATGTCCAGATGTCTATCTGTAGTCTATGTCCAGATGTCTATCTGTAGTCTATGTCCAGATGTCTATCTGTAGTCTATGTCTATCTGTAGTCTATGTCTATCTGTAGTCTATGTCCAGATGTCTATCTGTAGTCTATGTCCAGATGTCTATTTGTAGTCTATGTCTATTTGTAGTCTATGTCTATCTGTAGTCTATGTCCAGATGTCTATCTGTAGTCTATGTCCAGATGTCTATCTGTAGTCTATGTCCAGATGTCTATCTGTAGTCTATGTCCAGATGTCTATCTGTAGTCTATGTCCAGATGTCTATCTGTAGTCTATGTCCAGATGTCTATCTGTAGTCTATGTCCAGATGTCTATCTGTAGTCTATGTCTATCTGTAGTCTATGTCTATTTGTAGTCTATGTCTATCTGTAGTCTATGTCTATCTGTAGTCTATGTCTATCTGTAGTCTATGTCTATCTGTAGTCTATCTGTAGTGTATGTCTATCTGTAGTGTATGTCCAGATGTCTATCTGTAGTCTATGTCTATCTGTAGTCTATGTCTATCTGTAGTCTATGTCTATCTGTAGTCTATGTCCAGCTGTAGTCTATGTCCAGCTGTCTATCTGTAGTCTATGTCCAGCTGTCTATCTGTAGTCTATGTCCAGATGTCTATGTCCAGATGTCTATCTGTAGTCTATGTCCAGATGTCTATCTGTAGTCTATGTCCAGATGTCTATCTGTAGTCTATGTCCAGATGTCTATCTGTAGTCTATGTCTATCTGTAGTCTATGTCTATCTGTAGTCTATGTCCAGATGTCTATGTCCAGATGTCTATCTGTAGTCTATGTCCAGATGTCTATCTGTAGTCTATGTCTATCTGTAGTTTGTCTATCTGTAGTGTATATCTATCTGTAGTCTATGTCTATCTGTAGTGTATGTCCAGATGTCTATCTGTAGTCTATGTCCAGATGTCTATCTGTAGTCTATGTCCAGATGTCTATCTGTAGTCTATGTCCAGACGTCTATCTGTAGTCTATGTCCAGATGTCTATCTGTAGTCTATGTCCAGATGTCTATCTGTAGTCTATGTCCAGATGTCTATCTGTAGTCTATGTCTATCTGTAGTCTATGTCTATCTGTAGTCTATGTCCAGATGTCTATCTGTAGTCTATGTCCAGATGTCTATCTGTAGTCTATGTCTATCTGTAGTCTATGTCCAGATGTCTATCTGTAGTCTTTGCTCTTCAGACAGTGCTAGCGTGGGTTGCTGCAGGAATCCAAATGTCACAGCACACACACACACACACAATTCCTGATCACTTTGCTCCCCTCTCTCTCTCTCTTCAACACCTACGTAGGAAAAGTGCGTCGATGAAGATCATCGTCATTGGTCTCTGTTCTGCAGTCTTGGTTTTGCAGAAAGATGCTGGTGTTGCATTCCTGCAGATGGGTAGGAAAAGTAGCATCACTCCAGCTAGAGGTCAGGAGGTCAGGAGGTCAGGAGATTGGAAGACTCATCAGTCTGAATCTCAAATCTCAAATAGGGTGCCATAGGGCTCTGGTCTATAGTAGTGCACTATATATATGCCCTATTATAGTGCACTACTATAGACCAGAGCCCTATTCCTATATAGTGCACTACTTTAGACCAGAGCCCTATTCCTATATAGTGCACTACTTTAGACCAGAGCCCTATTCCCTATATAGTGCACTACTTTAGACCAGAGCCCTATTCCCTACATAGTGCTACTTTAGACCAGAGCCCTATTCCCTACATAGTGCACTACTTTAGACCAGAGCCCTATTCCTATATACTGCACTACTTTAGACTAGAGCCCTATTCCTTATTATAGTGCACTACTTTAGACCAGGGTCCTATTCCCTATATACTGCACTACTTTAGACTAGAGCCCTATTCCCTATTATAGTGCACTACTTTAGACCAGGGTCCTATTCCCTATATAGTGCACTACTTTAGACCAGAGCCCTATTCCCTATATAGTGCACTACTTTAGACCAGAGCCCTATTCCCTATATACTGCACTACTTTAGACTAGAGCCCTATTCCCTATATAGTGCACTACTTTAGACCAGGGTCCTATTCCCTATTATAGTCCACTACTTTAGACCAGGGTCCTATTCCCTATATACTGCACAACTTTAGACTAGAGCCCTATTCCCTATTATAGTCCACTACTTTAGACCAGGGTCCTATTCCCTATTATAGTGCACTACTATAGGCCAGGGCCCTATTCCTACATAGTACACTACTATAGACCAGAGCCCTATTCCCTATATAGTACACTACTATAGACCAGAGCCCTATTCCTATATAGTACACTACTATAGACCAGAGCCCTATTCCTATATAGTGCACTACTTTAGACCAGGGTCCTATTCCTATTATAGTCCACTACTTTAGACCAGGGTCCTATTCCCTATATACTGCACTACTTTAGACTAGAGCCCTATTCCCTATTATAGTGCACTACTTTAGACCAGGGTCCTATTCCCTATATAGTGCACTACTTTAGACCAGAGCCCTATTCCTATATAGTGCACTACTTTAGACCAGAGCCCTATTCCCTATATAATGCACTACTTTAGACTAGAGCCCTATTCCCTATATAGTGCACTACTTTAGACCAGGGTCCTATTCGCTATTATAGTCCACTACTTTAGACCAGGGTCCTATTCCCTATTATAGTGCTACTATAGGCCAGGGCCCTATTCCTACATAGTACTACTATAGACCAGAGCCCTATTCCTATATAGTACACTACTATAGACCAGAGCCCTATTCCTATATAGTACTACTATAGACCAGGGCCCTATTCCTATATAGTACTACTTTAGACCAGAGCCCTATTCCTATATAGTGCACTACTATAGACCAGAGCCCTATTCCCTATATAGTACACTACTATAGACCAGAGCCCTATTCCTATATAGTACTACTTTAGACCAGAGCCCTATTCCTATATAGTACACTACTATAGACCAGAGCCCTATTCCTATATAGTACTACTATAGACCAGAGCCCTATTCCTATATAGTACATTAGACCTGGCCCTATTCCTATATAGTACACTACTATAGACCAGAGCCCTATTCCCTATATAGTACTACTATGACCAGAGCCCTATTCCTATATAGTACTACTTTAGACCAGAGCCCTATTCCTATATAGTGCACTACTATAGACCAGAGCCCTATTCCCTATATAGTACACTACTATAGACCAGAGCCCTATTCCCTATATAGTACTACTTTAGACCAGAGCCCTATTCCTATATAGTACACTACTATAGACCAGAGCCCTATTCCTATATAGTACTACTACTTTAGACCAGAGCCCTATTCCTATATAGTACACTACTGTGAGACCAGAGCCCTATTCCTATATAGTACTACTACTATACCAGAGCCCTATTCCTATATAGTACACTACTATAGACCAGAGCCCTATTCCTATATAGTACTACTATAGACCAGGGCCCTATTCCTATATAGTACACTACTATAGACCAGAGCCCTATTCCCTATATAGTACACTACTATAGACCAGGGCCCTATTCCTATATAGTACACTACTATAGACCAGAGCCCTATTCCTATATAGTACACTACTATAGACCAGAGCCCTATTCCCTATATAGTACACTACTGTAGACCAGGGCCCTATTCCCTATATAGTACTACTATATACCCAGAGCCCTATTCCTATATAGTACACTACTATAGACCAGAGCCCTATTCCTATATAGTACACTACTTTAGACCAGAGCCCTATTCCTATATAGTACACTACTATAGACCAGAGCCCTATTCCTATATAGTACTACTATAGACCAGAGCCCTATTCCCTATATAGTACACTACTTTAGACCAGAGCCCTATTCCTATATAGTGGTACTACTATAGACCAGAGCCCCTATTCCTATATAGTACTACTTTAGACCAGAGCCCTATTCCTATATAGTGGTACTACTATAGACCAGAGCCCTATTCCTATATAGTACACTACTATACCAGAGCCCTATTCCTATATAGTACTACTATAGACCAGAGCCCTATTCCTATATAGTGCACTACTATAGACCAGAGCCCTATTCCTATATAGTACACTACTTTAGACCAGAGCCCTATTCCTATATAGTGGTACTACTATAGACCAGAGCCCTATTCCCTATATAGTGCACTACTATAGACCAGAGCCCTATTCCTACATAGTACACTACTATAGACCAGAGCCCTATTCCTACATAGTACACTACTATAGACCAGAGCCCTATTCCCTACATAGTACACTACTATAGACCAGAGCCCTATTCCTATATAGTACTACTATAGACCAGAGCCCTATTCCTATATAGTACTACTTTAGACCAGAGCCCTATTCCTATATAGTGGTACTACTATAGACCAGAGCCCTATTCCTATATAGTACACTACTTTAGACCAGAGCCCTATTCCTATATAGTGGTACTACTATAGACCAGAGCCCTATTCCTATATAGTGCACTACTATAGACCAGAGCCCTATTCCTACATAGTACACTACTATAGACCAGAGCCCTATTCCCTACATAGTACACTACTTTGACCAGGGTCCTATTCCTATATACTGCACTACTTTAGACTAGAGCCCTATTCCCTATTATAGTGCACTACTTTAGACCAGGGTCCTATTCCTATATAGTGCACTACTTTAGACCAGAGCCCTATTCCTATATAGTGCACTACTTTAGACCAGAGCCCTATTCCTATATAATGCACTACTTTAGACTAGAGCCCTATTCCCTATATAGTGCAACTACTTTAGACCAGGGTCCTATTCGCTATTATAGTCCACTACTTTAGACCAGGGTCCTATTCCCTATTATAGTGCACTACTATAGGCCAGGGCCCTATTCCTACATAGTACACTACTATAGACCAGAGCCCTATTCCTATATAGTACTACTATAGACCAGAGCCCTATTCCTATATAGTACACTACTATAGACCAGAGCCCTATTCCTATATAGTACTACTTTAGACCAGAGCCCTATTCCTATATAGTGCACTACTATAGACCAGAGCCCTATTCCTATATAGTACACTACTATAGACCAGAGCCCTATTCCTATATAGTACTACTTTAGACCAGAGCCCTATTCCTATATAGTACACTACTATAGACCAGAGCCCTATTCCTATATAGTACACTACTTTAGACCAGAGCCCTATTCCTATATAGTACACTACTGTAGACCAGAGCCCTATTCCTATATAGTACTACTATATACCAGAGCCCTATTCCTATATAGTACACTACTATAGACCAGAGCCCTATTCCTATATAGTACACTACTATAGACCAGGGCCCTATTCCTATATAGTACTACTATAGACCAGAGCCCTATTCCCTATATAGTACACTACTATAGACCAGAGCCCTATTCCTATATAGTACTACTATAGACCAGAGCCCTATTCCTATATAGTACTACTATAGACCAGAGCCCTATTCCTATATAGTACTACTGTAGACCAGAGCCCTATTCCTATATAGTACTACTATAGACCAGAGCCCTATTCCTATATAGTACACTACTATAGACCAGAGCCCTATTCCTATATAGTACACTACTTTAGACCAGAGCCCTATTCCTATATAGTACACTACTATAGACCAGAGCCCTATTCCTATATAGTACTACTATAGACCAGGGCCCTATTCCTATATAGTACACTACTTTAGACCAGAGCCCTATTCCTATATAGTGGTACTACTATAGACCAGAGCCCTATTCCTATATAGTACACTACTTTAGACCAGAGCCCTATTCCTATAGTGGTACTACTATAGACCAGAGCCCTATTCCTATATAGTACACTACTATGACCAGAGCCCTATTCCTATATGGTACTACTATAGACCAGAGCCCTATTCCTATATAGTGCACTACTATAGACCAGAGCCCTATTCCTATATAGTACACTACTTTGGACCAGAGCCCTATTCCTATATGGTGGTACTACTATAGACCAGAGCCCTATTCCTATATAGTGCACTACTATAGACCAGAGCCCTATTCCTACATAGTACACTACTATAGACCAGAGCCCTATTCCTACATAGTACACTACTATAGACCAGAGCCCTATTCCTACATAGTACTACTATAGACCAGAGCCCTATTCCTATATAGTACTACTATAGACCAGAGCCCTATTCCTATATAGTACACTACTTAGACCAGAGCCCTATTCCTATATAGTGGTACTACTATAGACCAGAGCCCTATTCCTATATAGTAGTACTACTTGGACCAGAGCCCTATTCCCTATATAGTGGTACTACTATAGACCAGAGCCCTATTCCTATATAGTGCACTACTATAGACCAGAGCCCTATTCCTATAGTACACTACTATAGACCAGAGCCCTATTCCTATAGTACACTACTATAGACCAGAGCCCTATTCCCTACATAGTACACTACTATAGACCAGAGCCCTATTCCTACATAGTACACTATAGACCAGAGCCCTATTCCCTACATAGTACACTACTATAGACCAGGCCCTATTCCTATATAGTACACTACTATAGACCAGAGCCCTATTCCTATATAGTACACTACTTTAGACCAGAGCCCTATTCCTATATAGTACACTACTATAGACCAGAGCCCTATTCCTATATAGTACACTACTATAGACCAGGGCCCTATTCCTATATAGTACTACTTTAGACCAGAGCCCTATTCCTATATAGTGGTACTACTATAGACCAGAGCCCTATTCCTATATAGTACACTACTTTAGACCAGAGCCCTATTCCTATATAGTGGTACTACTATAGACCAGAGCCCTATTCCTATATAGTACACTACTATATACCAGAGCCCTATTCCTATATAGTACACTACTATAGACCAGAGCCCTATTCCTATATAGTGCACTACTATAGACCAGAGCCCTATTCCTATATAGTGTACTACTTAGACCAGAGCCCTATTCCTATATAGTGGTACTACTATAGACCAGAGCCCTATTCCTATATAGTGCACTACTATAGACCAGGCCCTATTCCTACATAGTACACTACTATAGACCAGAGCCCTATTCCCTACATAGTACTATACTACTATGGACCAGAGCCCTATTCCTACATAGTACTACTATAGACCAGAGCCCTATTCCTATATAGTACTACTATAGACCAGGGCCCTATTCCTATATAGTACACTACTTTAGACCAGAGCCCTATTCCTATATAGTGGTACTACTATAGACCAGAGCCCTATTCCTATATAGTACTACTTTAGACCAGAGCCCTATTCCTATATAGTGGTACTACTATAGACCAGAGCCCTATTCCTATATAGTACACTACTATATACCAGAGCCCTATTCCTATATAGTACACTACTATAGACCAGAGCCCTATTCCCTATATAGTGCACTACTATAGACCAGAGCCCTATTCCCTATATAGTACTACTTTAGACCAGAGCCCTATTCCTATATAGTGGTACTACTATAGACCAGAGCCCTATTCCTATATAGTGCACTACTATAGACCAGAGCCCTATTCCTACATAGTACACTACTATAGACCAGAGCCCTATTCCCTACATAGTACACTACTATAGACCAGAGCCCTATTCCCTACATAGTACACTACTATAGACCAGAGCCCTATTCCCTATATAGTACACTACTATAGACCAGATCCCTATTCCCTATATAGTACACTACTTTAGACCAGAGCCCTATTCCCTATATAGTGCACTACTATAGACCAGAGCCCTATTCCCTATATAGTACACTACTTTAGACCAGAGCCCTATTCCCTATATAGTGGTACTACTATAGACCAGAGCCCTATTCCCTATATAGTGCACTACTATAGACCAGAGCCCTATTCCCTACATAGTACACTACTATAGACCAGAGCCCTATTCCCTACATAGTACACTACTATAGACCAGAGCCCTATTCCCTACATAGTACACTACTATAGACCAGAGCCCTATTCCCTACATAGTACACTACTATAGACCAGAGCCCTATTCCCTACATAGTACACTACTATAGACCAGAGCCCTATTCCCTACATAGTACACTACTATAGACCAGAGCCCCTAAATCCTAATTTGATTATTAGTTAAATGATTTGCAGCTTGGAGAAAAGCGTTTTTTAATATTCTCTCCGTGATTACGGGGCTTTGACTGTGTGTGTGTGTGTGTGTGTGTGTGTGTGTGTGTGTGTGTGTGTGTGTGTGTGTGTGTGTGTGTGTGTGTGTGTGTGTGTGTGTGTGTGTGTGTGTGTGTGTGTGTGTGTGTGTGTTGTCAAACGGAGGACAGAACAGGTGTGGTTGGAGGAAGCCTACGACTACCATCCTGATCAGATGGGGCTTTCTGTAATCCTAGAAGGAGAGGGTTTGCATATCCTGCTCTCTCCCTCCCTCCCTGCTCGCTCCCTCCCTCCCTGCCTCCCTGCTCCCTCCCTGCCTCTCTGCTCCTCCTCCCTCCCTCCCTCCCTGCTCCGTCCCTCCCTCCCTGCTCCCTCCCTCCCTCCCTGCTCCTCCCTCCCTCCCTGCTCCCTCCCTCCATCCCTCCCTCCCTCCCTGCTCCCTCCCCCCTCTCTCTCTCTCTCTCTCTCTCTCTCTCTCTCTCTCTCTCTCTCTCTCTCTCTCTCTCTCTCTCTCTCTCTGCTTCCTCCCTCCCTCCCTCCCTGCTTCCTCCCTCCCTCCCTCTCTCCCTCCCAGCTTCCTCCCTCCCTCCCTCTCTCCCTCCCTCCCTGCTTCCTCCCTCACTCCCCTCTCCCTCCCAGCTTCCTCCCTCCCTCCCTCCCTCCCTCCCTCCCTCCCTCCCTCCCTCCCTCCCTCCCTCCCTCCCTCCCTCCCTCCCTCCCTCCCTCCCTCCCTCCCTCCCTCCCTCCCTCCCTCCCTCCCTCCCTCCCTCCCTCCCTCCCTCCCTCCCTCCCAGCTCCCTCCCTCCCTCCCTCCCTCTCTCCCTCCCTCCCTGCTTCCTCCCTCCCTCCCTGCTTCCTCCCTCCCTCTCTCCCTCCCAGCTTCCTCCCTCCCTCTCAGCTTCCTCCCTCCCTACCTCTCTCCCTGCTTCCTCCCTCCCTGCTCTCTCCCTCCCTGCTCTCTCCTCCCTGCTCTCTCCCTCCCTGCTCTCTCCCTCCCTGCTCTCTCCTTCCCTCCTCTCTCCCTCCCTCCCTGCTTCCTCCCTCCCTCCCTCCCTCCCTCCCTGCTTCCTCCCTCCCTCTCTCCCTCCCAGCTTCCTCCCTCCCTCCCTCTCTCCCTCCCTCCCTGCTCTCTCCTTCCCTGCTCTCTCCCTCCTCCCTGCTCTCTCCTTCCCTGCTCTCTCCTCCCTGCTCTCTCCCTCCCTGCTCTCTCCCTCCCTCCCTGCTCTCTCCGTCCTCCCTGCTCTCTCCCTCCCTCCCTGCTCTCTCCCTCCTCCCTGCTTCCTCCTCCCTCCCTCTCTCCCTCCCTGCTTCCTACCTCCCTCTCTCTCTCTCTCTCTCTCTCTCTCTCTCTCTCTCTCTCTCTCTCTCTGCTTCCTCCCTCCCTCTCTCCCTCCCAGCTTCCTCCCTCCCTCCCAGCTTCCTCCCTCCCTCCCTCTCTCCCTCCCTCCCTGCTTCCTCCCTCCCTCCCTCCCTCCCTCCCTCCCTCCCTCCCTCCCTCCCTCCCTCCCTCCCTCCCTCCCTCCCTCCCTCCCTCCCTCCCTCCCTCCCTCCCTCCCTCCCTCCCTCCCTCCCTCCCTCCCTCCCTGCTCTCTCCCTCCCTCCCTGCTTCCTCTCTCCCTCCCTCTCTCCCTCCCTGCTTCCTACCTCCCTGCTCTCTCCCTCCCTGCTCTCTCCCTTAACCTTAACCTTAACCCTTAACCTTAACCCTTAACCCTTAACCTTAACCCTTAACCTTAACCCTTAACCTTAACCCTAAACCTCAACCCTTAACCCTTTTTTTAAATTTTATTTATTTATTTCACCTTTATTTAACCAGGTATTTATATATATAACCCTTTATTTAACCAGGTAGGTTAGTGGAGAACACCTTTATTTAACCAGGTAGGTTAGTGGAGAACACCTTTATTTAACCAGGTAGGTTAGTGGAGAACACCTTTATTTAACCAGGTAGGCCAGTTGAGAACACCTTTATTTAACCAGGTAGGCTAGTTGAGAACGCCTTTATTTAACCAGGTAGGCCGGTTGAGAACACCTTTATTTAACCAGGTAGGCCAGTTGAGAACACCTTTATTTAACCAGGTAGGCTAGTTGAGAACACCTTTATTTAACCAGGTAGGCTAGTTGAGAACACCTTTATTTAACCAGGTAGGCTAGTTGAGAACGCCTTTATTTAACCAGGTAGGCCAGTTGAGAACACCTTTATTTAACCAGGTAGGCTAGTTGAGAACACCTTTATTTAACCAGGTAGGCTAGTTGAGAACACCTTTATTTAACCAGGTAGGCCGGTTGAGAACACCTTTATTTAACCAGGTAGGCCAGTTGAGAACACCTTTATTTAACCAGGTAGGCTAGTTGAGAACGCCTTTATTTAACCAGGTAGGCCAGTTGAGAACACCTTTATTTAACCAGGTAGGCCGGTTGAGAACACCTTTATTTAACCAGGTAGGCTAGTTGAGAACACCTTTATTTAACCAGGTAGGCTAGTTGAGAACGCCTTTATTTAACCAGGTAGGCCGGTTGAGAACACCTTTATTTAACCAGGTAGGCCAGTTGAGAACACCTTTATTTAACCAGGTAGGCTAGTTGAGAACACCTTTATTTAACCAGGTAGGCTAGTTGAGAACACCTTTATTTAACCAGGTAGGCTAGTTGAGAACACCTTTATTTAACCAGGTAGGCCAGTTGAGAACACCTTTATTTAACCAGGTAGGCCGGTTGAGAACACCTTTATTTAACCAGGTAGGCTAGTTGAGAACACCTTTATTTAACCAGGTAGGCTAGTTGAGAACACCTTTATTTAACCAGGTAGGCTAGTTGAGAACAAGTTCTCATTTACAACTGCTAAGATAAAGCAAAGCAGTTCGACACATACAACAACACAGAGTTACACATGGAGTAAACAACAACACAGAGTTACACATGGAGTAAACAACAACACAGAGTTACACATGGAGTAAACAACAACACAGAGTTACACATGGAGTAAACAACAACACAGAGTTACACATGGAGTAAACAACAACACAGAGTTACACATGGAGTAAACAACAACACAGAGTTACACATGGAGTAAACAACAACACAGAGTTACACATGGAGTAAACAACAACACAGAGTTACACATGGAGTAAACAACAACACAGAGTTACACATGGAGTAAACAACAACACAGAGTTACACATGGAGTAAACAACAACACAGAGTTACACATGGAGTAAACAACAACACAGAGTTACACATGGAGTAAACAACAACACAGAGTTACACATGGAGTAAACAACAACACAGAGTTACACATGGAGTAAACAACAACACAGAGTTACACATGGAATAAACAACAACACAGAGTTACACATGGAGTAAACAACAACACAGAGTTACACATGGAGTAAACAACAACACAGAGTTACACATGGAGTAAACAACAACACAGAGTTACACATGGAGTAAACAACAACACAGAGTTACACATGGAGTAAACAACAACACAGAGTTACACATGGAGTAAACAACAACACAGAGTTACACATGGAATAAACAACAACACAGAGTTACACATGGAGTAAACCAAACATACAGTCAATAATATAATAGAAAAAAGAAAGTCTACATACAGTGTCAGGACATTTATACTACTGATACTGTCTCTGTAGTAGTCAGGACATTTATACTTCTGATACTGTCTAGTAGTCAGGACATTTATACTACTGATACTGTCTCTGTAGTAGTCAGGACATTTATACTTCTGATACTGTCTCTGTAGTAGTCAGGACATTTATACTACTGATACTGTCTCTGTAGTAGTCAGGACATTTATACTACTGATACTGTCTCTGTAGTAGTCAGGACATTTATACTACTGATACTGTCTCTGTAGTAGTCAGGACATTTATACTACTGATACTGTGTCTGTAGTAGTCAGGACATTTATACTTCTGATACTGTCTCTGTAGTAGTCAGGACATTTATACTACTGATACTGTCTCTGTAGTAGTCAGGACATTTATACTACTGATACTGTCTCTGTAGTAGTCAGGACATTTATACTACTGATACTGTCTCTGTAGTAGTCAGGACATTTATACTTCTGATACTGTCTCTGTAGTAGTCAGGACATTTATACTTCTGATACTGTCTCTGTAGTAGTCAGGACATTTATACTACTGATACTGTCTCTGTAGTAGTCAGGACATTTATACTACTGATACTGTCTCTGTAGTAGTCAGGACATTTATACTACTGATACTGTCTAGTAGTCAGGACATTTATACTTCTGATACTGTCTCTGTAGTAGTCAGGACATTTATACTACTGATACTGTCTCTGTAGTAGTCAGGACATTTATACTACTGATACTGTCTCTGTAGTAGTCAGGACATTTATACTACTGATACTGTCTCTGTAGTAGTCAGGACATTTATACTACTGATACTGTCTCTGTAGTAGTCAGGACATTTATACTTCTGATACTGTCTCTGTAGTAGTCAGGACATTTATACTTCTGATACTGTCTCTGTAGTAGTCAGGACATTTATACTTCTGATACTGTCTCTGTAGTAGTCAGGACATTTATACTACTGATACTGTCTCTGTAGTAGTCAGGACATTTATACTACTGATACTGATACTGTCTCTGTAGTAGTCAGGACATTTATACTTCTGATACTGTCTCTGTAGTAGTCAGGACATTTATACTACTGATACTGTCTCTGTAGTAGTCAGGACATTTATACTTCTGATACTGTCTCTGTAGTAGTCAGGACATTTATACTTCTGATACTGTCTCTGTAGTAGTCAGGACATTTATACTACTGATACTGTCTCTGTAGTAGTCAGGACATTTATACTACTGATACTGATACTGTCTCTGTAGTAGTCAGGACATTTATACTTCTGATACTGTCTCTGTAGTAGTCAGGACATTTATACTTCTGATACTGTCTCTGTAGTAGTCAGGACATTTATACTACTGATACTGATACTGTCTCTGTAGTAGTCAGGACATTTATACATCTGATACTGTCTCTGCAGTAGTCAGGACATTTATACTTCTGATACTGTCTCTGTAGTAGTCAGGACATTTATACTTCTGATACTGTCTCTGCAGTAGTCAGGACATTTATACTACTGATACTGTCTCTGCAGTAGTCAGGACATTTATACTTCTGATACTGTCTCTGTAGTAGTCAGGACATTTATACTACTGATACTGATACTGTCTCTGTAGTAGTCAGGACATTTATACATCTGGTACTGTCTCTGCAGTAGTCAGGACATTTATACTTCTGATACTGTCTCTGCAGTAGTCAGGACATTTATACTACTGATACTGTCTCTGTAGTAGTCAGGACATTTATACTTCTGATACTGTCTCTGTAGTAGTCAGGACATTTATACTTCTGATACTGTCTCTGTAGTAGTCAGGACATTTATACTACTGATACTGATACTGTCTCTGTAGTAGTCAGGACATTTATACATCTGATACTGTCTCTGCAGTAGTCAGGACATTTATACTTCTGATACTGTCTCTGTAGTAGTCAGGACATTTATACTTCTGATACTGTCTCTGCAGTAGTCAGGACATTTATACTACTGATACTGTCTCTGCAGTAGTCAGGACATTTATACTTCTGATACTGTCTCTGTAGTAGTCAGGACATTTATACTACTGATACTGATACTGTCTCTGTAGTAGTCAGGACATTTATACATCTGGTACTGTCTCTGCAGTAGTCAGGACATTTATACTTCTGATACTGTCTCTGCAGTAGTCAGGACATTTATACTACTGATACTGTCTCTGCAGTAGTCAGGACATTTATACTTCTGATACTGTCTCTGTAGTAGTCAGGACATTTATACTACTGATACTGATACTGTCTCTGTAGTAGTCAGGACATTTATACATCTGGTACTGTCTCTGCAGTAGTCAGGACATTTATACTTCTGATACTGTCTCTGCAGTAGTCAGGACATTTATACTACTGATACTGTCTCTGCAGTAGTCAGGACATTTATACTTCTGATACTGTCTCTGTAGTAGTCAGGACATTTATACTACTGATACTGATACTGTCTCTGTAGTAGTCAGGACATTTATACATCTGATACTGTCTCTGCAGTAGTCAGGACATTTATACTTCTGATACTGTCTCTGTAGTAGTCAGGACATTTATACTTCTGATACTGTCTCTGTAGTAGTCAGGACATTTATACTTCTGATACTGTCTCTGCAGTAGTCAGGACATTTATACTTCTGATACTGTCTCTGTAGTAGTCAGGACATTTATACTTCTGATACTGTCTCTGTAGTAGTCAGGACATTTATACTTCTGATACTGTCTCTGTAGTAGTCAGGACATTTATACTTCTGATACTGTCTCTGTAGTAGTCAGGACATTTATACTTCTGATACTGTCTCTGTAGTAGTCAGGACATTTATACTACTGATACTGTCTCTGTAGTAGTCAGGACATTTATACTACTGATACTGTCTCTGTAGTAGTCAGGACATTTATACTACTGATACTGTCTCTGTAGTAGTCAGGACATTTATACTACTGATACTGTCTCTGTAGTAGTCAGGACATTTATACTACTGATACTGTCTCTGTAGTAGTCAGGACATTTATACTTCTGATACTGATACTGTCTCTGTAGTAGTCAGGACATTTATACTTCTGATACTGTCTAGTAGTCAGGACATTTATACTTCTGATACTGTCTAGTAGTCAGGACATTTATACTACTGATACTGATACTGTCTCTGTAGTAGTCAGGACATTTATACTACTGATACTGATACTGTCTCTGTAGTAGTCAGGACATTTATACTACTGATACTGTCTCTGTAGTAGTCAGGACATTTATACTTCTGATACTGTCTCTGTAGTAGTCAGGACATTTATACTTCTGATACTGTCTCTGTAGTAGTCAGGACATTTATACTACTGATACTGTCTCTGTAGTAGTCAGGACATTTATACTACTGATACTGTCTCTGTAGTAGTCAGGACATTTATACTACTGATACTGTCTCTGTAGTAGTCAGGACATTTATACTTCTGATACTGATACTGTCTCTGTAGTAGTCAGGACATTTATACTTCTGATACTGTCTAGTAGTCAGGACATTTATACTTCTGATACTGTCTAGTAGTCAGGACATTTATACTACTGATACTGATACTGTCTCTGTAGTAGTCAGGACATTTATACTACTGATACTGTCTCTGTAGTAGTCAGGACATTTATACTTCTGATACTGATACTGTCTCTGTAGTAGTCAGGACATTTATACTACTGATACTGTCTCTGTAGTAGTCAGGACATTTATACTACTGATACTGATACTGTCTCTGTAGTAGTCAGGACATTTATTACTGATACAGTACTGGACATTTATACTTCTGATACTGTCTCTGTAGTAGTCAGGACATTTATACTACTGATACTGTCTCTGTAGTAGTCAGGACATTTATACTACTGATACTGTCTCTGTAGTAGTCAGGACATTTATACTCTGATACTGTCTCTGTAGTAGTCAGGACATTTTTACTGATACTACTGATACTGTCTCTGTCAGTAGTCAGGACATTTATACTACTGATACTGTCTCTGTAGTAGTCAGGACATTTATACTACTGATACTGTCTCTGTAGTAGTCAGGACATTTATACTACTGATACTGTCTCTGTAGTAGTCAGGACATTTATACTACTGATACTGTCTCTGTAGTAGTCAGGACATTTATACTACTGATACTGTCTCTGACATTTATACTACTGATACTGTCTCTGTAGTAGTCAGGACATTTATACTACTGATACTGTCTCTGTAGTAGTCAGGACATTTATACTACTGATACTGTCTCTGTAGTAGTCAGGACATTTATACTTCTGATACTGTCTCTGTAGTAGTCAGGACATTTATACTACTGATACTGTCTCTGTAGTAGTCAGGACATTTATACTACTGATACTGTCTCTGTAGTAGTCAGGACATTTATACTACTGATACTGTCTCTGTAGTAGTCAGGACATTTATACTTCTGATACTGTCTCTGTAGTAGTCAGGACATTTATACTACTGATACTGTCTCTGTAGTAGTCAGGACATTTATACTACTGATACTGTCTCTGTAGTAGTCAGGACATTTATACTACTGATACTGTCTCTGTAGTAGTCAGGACATTTATACTACTGATACTGTCTCTGTAGTAGTCAGGACATTTATACTACTGATACTGTCTCTGTAGTAGTCAGGACATTTATACTACTGATACTGTCTCTGTAGTAGTCAGGACATTTATACTACTGATACTGTCTCTGTAGTAGTCAGGACATTTATACTACTGATACTGATACTGTCTCTGTAGTAGTCAGGACATTTATACTACTGATACTGTCTCTGTAGTAGTCAGGACATTTATACTTCTGATACTGTCTCTGTAGTAGTCAGGACATTTATACTACTGATACTGTCTCTGTAGTAGTCAGGACATTTATACTACTGATACTGTCTCTGTAGTAGTCAGGACATTTATACTACTGATACTGTCTCTGTAGTAGTCAGGACATTTATACTGATACTGTCTAGTAGTGACATTTATACTGTACTCTGTAGTAGTCAGGACATTTATACTACTGATACTGTCTCTGTAGTAGTCAGGACATTTATACTTCTGATACTGTCTCTGTAGTAGTCAGGACATTTATACTACTGATACTGATACTGTCTCTGCAGTAGTCAGGACATTTATACTACTGATACTGTCTCTGTAGTAGTCAGGACATTTATACTTCTGATACTGTCTCTGTAGTAGTCAGGACATTTATACTACTGATACTGTCTCTGTAGTAGTCAGGACATTTATACTACTGATACTGTCTCTGTAGTAGTCAGGACATTTATACTACTGATACTGTCTCTGTAGTAGTCAGGACATTTATACTACTGATACTGTCTCTGTAGTAGTCAGGACATTTATACTACTTCTGATACTGTCTCTGTAGTAGTCAGGACATTTATACTACTGATACTGTCTCTGTAGTAGTCAGGACATTTATACTACTGATACTGTCTCTGTAGTAGTCAGGACATTTATACTACTGATACTGTCTCTGTAGTAGTCAGGACATTTATACTACTGATACTGTCTCTGCAGTAGTCAGGACATTTATACTACTGATACTGTCTTCTGTAGTAGTCAGGACATTTATACTTCTGATACTGTCTCTGTAGTAGTCAGGACATTTATACTACTGATACTGTCTCTGTAGTAGTCAGGACATTTATACTACTGATACTGTCTCTGTAGTAGTCAGGACATTTATACTACTGATACTGTCTCTGTAGTAGTCAGGACATTTATACTACTGACATTTATACTGTCTCTGTAGTAGTCAGGACATTTATATACTTCTGATACTGTCTCTGTAGTAGTCAGGACATTTATACTACTGATACTGTCTCTGTAGTAGTCAGGACATTTATACTACTGATACTGTCTCTGTAGTAGTCAGGACATTTATACTTCTGATACTGTCTCTGTAGTAGTCAGGACATTTATACATCTGATACTGTCTCTGCAGTAGTCAGGACATTTATACTACTGATACTGTCTCTGTAGTAGTCAGGACATTTATACTACTGATACTGTCTCTGTAGTAGTCAGGACATTTATACTTCTGATACTGTCTCTGTAGTAGTCAGGACATTTATACTACTGATACTGTCTCTGTAGTAGTCAGGACATTTATACTTCTGATACTGTCTCTGTAGTAGTCAGGACATTTATACTACTGATACTGTCTCTGTAGTAGTCAGGACATTTATACTACTGATACTGTCTCTGTAGTAGTCAGGACATTTATACTACTGATACTGTCTCTGTAGTAGTCAGGACATTTATACTACTGATACTGTCTCTGTAGTAGTCAGGACATTTATACTTCTGATACTGATACTGTCTCTGTAGTAGTCAGGACATTTATACTACTGATACTGTCTCTGTAGTAGTCAGGACATTTATACTACTGATACTGTCTCTGTAGTAGTCAGGACATTTATACTACTGATACTGTCTCTGTAGTAGTCAGGACATTTATACTGATACTGTCTCTAGTAGTCAGGACATTTATACTACTGATGTCTCTGTAGTAGTCAGGACATTTACTACTACTGATACTGTCTCTGTAGTAGTCAGGACATTTATACTTCTGATACTGTCTCTGTAGTAGTCAGGACATTTATACTACTGATACTGTCTCTGTAGTAGTCAGGACATTTTATACTACTGATACTGTCTCTGTAGTAGTCAGGACATTTATACTGATCTGATACTGTCTCTGCAGTAGTCAGGACATTTTATACTACTGATACTGTCTCTGTAGTAGTCAGGACATTTATACTACTGATACTGTCTCTGTAGTAGTCAGGACATTTATACTACTGATACTGTCTCTGTAGTAGTCAGGACATTTATACTACTGATACTGTCTCTGTAGTAGTCAGGACATTTATACTACTGATACTGTCTCTGTAGTAGTCAGGACATTTATACTACTGATACTGTCTCTGTAGTAGTCAGGACATTTATACTACTGATACTGTCTCTGTAGTAGTCAGGACATTTATACTACTGTCTCTGATACTGTCTCTGTAGTAGTCAGGGACATTTATACATTTATACTACTGATACTGTCTCTGTAGTAGTCAGGACATTTATACTACTGATACTGTCTCTGTAGTAGTCAGGACATTTATACTACTGATACTGTCTCTGTAGTAGTCAGGACATTTATACTACTGATACTGTCTCTGTAGTAGTCAGGACATTTATACTACTGATACTGTCTCTGTAGTAGTCAGGACATTATATACTACTGACATTTATACTACTGATACTCTGTAGTAGTCAGGACATTTATACTTCTGATACTGTCTCTGTAGTAGTCAGGACATTTATACTACTGATACTGATACTGTCTCTGCAGTAGTCAGGACATTTATACTACTGATACTGTCTCTGTAGTAGTCAGGACATTTATACTACTGATACTGTCTCTGTAGTAGTCAGGACATTTATATTACTGATACTGTCTCTGCAGTAGTCAGGACATTTATACTGATACTGTCTCTGTAGTAGTCAGGACATTTATACTACTGATACTGTCTCTGTAGTAGTCAGGACATTTATACTACTGATACTGTCTCTGTAGTAGTCAGGACATTTATACTACTGATACTGTCTCTGTAGTAGTCAGGACATTGCAGTATACATTTATACTGATACTGTCTCTGTAGTAGTCAGGACATTTATACTACTGATACTGTCTCTGTAGTAGTCAGGACATTTATACTACTGATACTGTCTCTGTAGTAGTCAGGACATTTATACTACTGATACTGTCTCTGTAGTAGTCAGGACATTTATACTTACTGATACTGTCTCTGTAGTAGTCAGGACATTTATACTACTGATACTGTCTCTGTAGTAGTCAGGACATTTTATACTACTGATACTGTCTCTGTAGTAGTCAGGACATTTATACTACTGATACTGTCTCTGTAGTAGTCAGGACATTTATACTACTGATACTGTCTCTGTAGTAGTCAGGACATTTATACTACTGATACTGTCTCTGCAGTAGTCAGGACATTTATACTACTGATACTGTCTCTGTAGTAGTCAGGACATTTATACTACTGATACTGTCTCTGTAGTAGTCAGGACATTTATACTACTGATACTGTCTCTGTAGTAGTCAGGACATTTATACTTCTGATACTGTCTCTGTAGTAGTCAGGACATTTATACTACTGATACTGTCTCTGTAGTAGTCAGGACATTTATACTACTGACTTGTCTCTGTAGTAGTCAGGACATTTATACTAGTAGTGATTTATTTGTACTGTCTTGCAGTAGTCAGGACATTTATACTTCTGATACTGCCCATTTATACCTACTGTCTCAGTAGTCAGGACATTTATACACTGATACTGCGCAGTAGTCAGGACATTTATACTACTGATACTGTCCTGTAGTAGTAGGACATTTATACTCTGATACTGTCTGCAGTAGTCGGACATTTATACTACTGATACTGTGCATAGTCAGGACATTTATACTTCTGATACTCCGTTTGCCCTCTGCAGTAGTCAGGGACATTTATACTACTGATACTGATACTGTCTCTGTAGTACGGACAGTCAGACATTTATACTATACTGTCTGTCTCTGCAGTAGTCAGGACATTTATACTACTGATACTGTCTCTGTAGTAGTCACACTACTGATACTGTCTCTGTAGTAGTCAGGACATTTATACTACTGATACTGATAGTCAGTAGGACATTTATACTACTGATACTGTCTCTGTAGTAGTCAGGACATTTATACTACTGATACTGATACTGTCTGCAGTAGTCAGGACATTTATACTACTGATACTGTCTCTGTAGTAGTCAGACATTTATACTACTGATACTGATACTGTCTCTGTAGTAGTCAGGGACATTTATACTACTGATACTGTCTCTGTAGTAGTTGGACATTTATACTCTGATACTGTCTCTGTAGTAGTCAGACATTTATACTGTAGTAGTCAGGACATTTATACTACTGATAGTCTCTGTAGTAGTCTGTAGGTCAGGACATTTATACTACCTCACCTGTAGTACCGTAACCAATCATTCAATACTACGGAGTCTGCTGTAGTCAGGCCCCTCCTGTCTTTTAGTCAGGACATTTATACCCTCTTTCACATTTATACTACTGATACTGTCTCTGTAGTAGATGCTAGTAGTCAGGACATTTATACTACTGATAGGTCTGAGGACATTTATACTACTTACAGTCACACCCTGTACGGAGTCTCACCTCTCCTTACGGAGTCTACTGATACTGTCTCTGTAGTACGGACAGTCTCACCAAGAGTCAGGTACTACTGATAGCAGGTGACAGCAGTCTGTGTAGTCAGGTGTGACAGCAGTCTGTGGACTAGATACTGTCTCTGTGACAGCAGTCTGTGGACTAGGTGGACATTTATACTACTGACATCAGTCTGTAGTAGACCAGGACATTTATACTAGGTGTGACAGGCAGTCTGTCTCTGTAGACATTTATAGGTGTGACAGCAGTCTGTGGACTAGGTGTCAGGACAGCAGTCTGTGGACTAGGTGGGACAGGCTCTGTGGACTATCAGTCCTGGTGGGACAGCAGTCTGTGGACTAGGTGGGACAGCAGTCTGTGGACAGGTGTGACAGCAGTCTGTGGACGATAGGTGTGACATTTAGCAGTCTGTGGACTAGGTGTGACAGCAGTCTGTGGACGAGGTGTGACAGCAGTCTGTGGACGAGGTGTGACAGCAGTCTGTGGACTAGGATGTGGGACAGCAGTCTGTGGACGAGTGTGACAGCAGTCTGTGGAATAGGTGGGACAGCAGTCTGTAGTGGACATTTATACTAGGTGGGACAGCAGTCTGTGGACTAGGTGGGACAGCAGTCTGTGGACAGACTGGTGGGACAGCAGTCTGTGGACTAGGTGGGACAGCAGTCTGTGGACTAGGTGGACAGCAGTCTGTGGACTGAGGTGGTGACAGCAGTCTGTGGACTAGGTGGGACAGGGCTCTTACCCTGACAGCAGTCTGTGGACTAGGTGGGACAGCAGTCTGTGGACTAGGTGGGACAGCAGTCTGTGGACTAGGTGGACAGCAGTCTGTGGACTAGGTGGGACAGCAGTCTGTGGACTAGGTGTGACAGCAGTCTGTGGACCAGGTGTGACAGCAGTCTGTGGAGTCAGGTGGGACAGCAGTCTGTGGACTAGGTGTGACAGCAGTCTGTGGACCAGGTGTGACAGCAGTCTGTGGACCAGGTGGGACAGCAGTCTGTGGACTAGGTGGGACAGCAGTCTGGCTGACAGCAGTCTGGACCAGGTGTGACAGCAGTCTGTGGACTAGGTGGGACAGCAGTCTGTGGACTAGGTGGGACAGCAGTCTGTGGACTAGGTGGGACAGCAGTCTGTGGACTAGGTGGGACAGCAGTCTGTGGACTAGGTGTGACAGCAGTCTGTGGACTAGGTGTGACAGCAGTCTGTGGACTAGGTGTGACAGCAGTCTGTGGACTAGGTGGGACAGCAGTCTGTGGACTAGGTGGGACAGCAGTCTGTGGACTAGGTGGGACAGCAGTCTGTGGACTAGGTGGGACAGCAGTCTGTGGACTAGGTGGGACAGCAGTCTGTGGACTAGGTGGGACAGCAGTCTGTGGACTAGGTGGGACAGCAGTCTGTGGACTAGGTGGGACAGCAGTCTGTGGACTAGGTGGGACAGCAGTCTGTGGACTAGGTGGGACAAATATCTGGATCATACCATCTCTGTGGAATAGGTGGGACAGCAGTCTGTGTGTGGGTGTGTCTGTGTGTGTGTGTGCAGTGTGTGTGTGTGTGTGTGTCTGTGGTGTGTGTGTGTCTGTGGACTAGGTGTGACAGTGTCTGTGTGTGTGGGACAGTGTCTGTGTGTGTGTGTGTCTGACAGCAGTGTGTGACTAGGTGTGACAGTGTCTGTGGTGTGTGTGACAGTGTCTGTGTAGGTGTGTGACAGTGTCTGTGTGACTGTGTGTGACAGTGTCTGTGTGTGTGAGAGACAGTGTCTAGGTGTGACAGCAGTCTGTGAGAGACAGTGTCTGTGTGTGTGAGGTGAGACAGTGTCTGTGTGTGTGACAGCAGTCTGTGGACAGTGTCTGTGTGTGTGAGAGACTGTGGTGTGGGACAGCAGTGTGTGTGTGACAGAATATCTGTGTGTGTGTGTGTGTGTGTGTGTGTGTGTGTGTGTGTGTGTGTGAGTGTGTGTGAGACAGTGTCTGTGTGTGTGTGAGACAGTGTGTGTGTGAGACAGTGTCTGTGACTGTGTGTGTGTGTGTGAGACAGTGTGTGTGTGTGTGTGTGTGTGTGTGTGTGTGTGTGTGTGTGTGTGTGAGACCATGTGTGTGTGTGTGTGTGTGTGTGTGTGTGTGTGTGTGTGTGTGACAGTGTCTGTGTGTGTGTGTGACAGTGTCTGTGTGCCCAAGACAGTGTGTGTGTGTGTGAGACAGTGTGTGTGTGTGAGAGACAGTGTCTGTGTGTGTGAGACAGTGTAACTGTCTGTGTGTGAGAGACAGTGTCTGTGTGTGTGTGAGACTGTGTGTGTGTGTGTGTGTGTGTGTGTGTGTGTGAGACAGTGTGTGTGTGTGTGTGTGTGTGTGTGTGTGTGACAGTGTCTGTGTGTGTGTGTGACCCAGTGTGTGTGTGTGTGTGTGTGTGAGACCATGTTGTGTGTGTGTGTGTACATTGTTCATGAC
Organism: Oncorhynchus keta; assembly: GCF_023373465.1. NCBI lineage: Eukaryota > Metazoa > Chordata > Actinopteri > Salmoniformes > Salmonidae > Oncorhynchus > Oncorhynchus keta. The sequence goes on from NW_026288017.1 coordinate 57,873, forward strand.
CGGGTATTGCGTTTGTTTAGTTGGCGCCCCAAGAATCATGAAATGTATCACTGCTCTATTTCCATAGTAACTGCCAGTTCTGAAATTAACCCTTTACCGACCCAGCTCCCTGCTCCCCGTCAAACACCAGTCATACCAGCACATCCCTGACTCATCTCGCTAGACCCAGGCCCTGTAGCAGACTCATCTAGCTAGACCCAGGTCCTGTAGCAGACTCATCTAGCTAGACCCAGGTCCTGTAGCAGACTCATCTAGCTAGACCCAGGTCCAGGTAGCAGACTCATCTAGCTAGACCCAGGCCCTGCAGCAGACTCATCTAGCTAGACCCAGGTCCTGTAGCAGACTCATCTAGCTAGACCCAGGTCCTGTAGCAGACTCATCTAGCTAGACCCAGGCCCTGTAGCAGACTCATCTAGCTAGACCCAGGTCCTGTAGCAGACTCATCTAGCTAGACCCAGGCCAGGTCCTGTAGCAGACTAATCTAGCTAGACCCAGGTCCTGTAGCAGACTCATCTAGCTAGACCCAGGTCCTGTAGCAGACTCATCTAGCTAGACCCAGGCCCTGTAGCAGACTCATCTAGCTAGACCCAGGCCCTGTAGCAGACTCATCTAGCTAGACCCAGGTCCTGTAGCAGACTCATCTAGCTAGACCCAGGCCCTGTAGCAGACTCATCTAGCTAGACCCAGGCCCTGTAGCAGACTCATCTAGCTAGACCCAGGCCCTGTAGCAGACTCATCTAGCTAGACCCAGGCCCTGTAGCAGACTCATCTAGCTAGACCCAGGTCCTGTAGCAGACTCATCTAGCTAGACCCAGGCCCTGTAGCAGACTCATCTAGCTAGACCCAGGCCCTGTAGCAGACTCATCTAGCTAGACCCAGGCCCTGTAGCAGACTCATCTAGCTAGACCCAGGTCCTGTAGCAGACTCATCTAGCTAGACCCAGGCCCTGTAGCAGACTCATCTAGCTAGACCCAGGCCCTGTAGCAGACTCATCTAGCTAGACCCAGGTCCTGTAGCAGACTCATCTAGCTAGACCCAGGCCCTGTAGCAGACTCATCTAGCTAGACCCAGGCCCTGTAGCAGACTCATCTAGCTAGACCCAGGCCCTGTAGCAGACTCATCTAGCTAGACCCAGGCCCTGTAGCAGACTCATCTAGCTAGACCCAGGCCCTGTAGCAGACTCATCTAGCTAGACCCAGGCCCTGTAGCAGACTCATCTAGCTAGACCCAGGCCCTGTAGCAGACTCATCTAGCTAGACCCAGGCCCTGTAGCAGACTCATCTAGCTAGACCCAGGCCCTGTAGCAGACTCATCTAGCTAGACCCAGGCCCTGTAGCAGACTCATCTAGCTAGACCCAGGCCCTGTAGCAGACTCATCTAGCTAGACCCAGGCCCTGTAGCAGACTCATCTAGGCCCTGCAGCAGACTCCAGGACCCAGGCCCTGTAGCAGACTCATCTAGCTAGACCCAGGCCCTGTAGCAGACTCATCTAGCTAGACCCAGGCCCTGTAGCAGACTCATCTAGCTAGACCCAGGCCCTGCAGCAGACTCACCTGCTGATGCTAGCTGATCCCAGAAGCTATTTATTTATTTATTTTATTTCACCTTTATTTAACCATCTAGTTGAGAACAAGTTCTCATTTACAACTGTGACCTGGCCAAGATAAATCTAGCAGTGTGAACAGACAACACAGAGGTTACACATGGAGTAAAACAAGACTCAATAACACTAGAAAAAAAGGGTCTATATACAATGTGTGCAAAAGGCCTGAGGAGGTAGGTGAATCATCTACAATTTTGCAGATTAACACTGGAGTGATAAATGATCAGATGGTCATGTACAGGTAGAGATGTTGGTGTGCAAAAGAGCAGAAAAGTAAATAAATATTAACAGTATTTCGATGAGGTAGGTAAAATTGGGTGGGCTATTTACCGATAGACTATGTACAGCTGCAGCGATCGGTTAGCTGCTCAGATAGCAGATGTTTGAATTTGGTGAGGGAGATAAAAGTCTCCAACTTCAGCGATTTTTGCAACTCGTTCCAGTTGCAGGCAGCAGAGAACTGGAACGAAAGGCGGCCAAAGGAGGTGTTGGCTTTAGCGGCCAAAGGAGGTGTTTGCCGAGGTTGGAGTAGCCAGGAGGAAGGCATGGCCAGCCGTTGAGAAATGCTTGCTAAAGTTTTCTATAATCATGGATTTGAATCTAGCTCTATCTGTTTATGAAGCTAGCTGTATCGTGTTTATGAAGATAGCTGTATCTGTTTATGAAGCTAGCTGTATCTGTTGATGAAGCTAGCTGTATCTGTTCATGATGCTAGCTCTATCTGTTCATGATGCTAGCTCTATCTGTTGATGAAGCTAGCTGTATCTGTTGATGAAGCTAGCTGTATCTGTTGATGAAGCTAGCTGTATCTGTTGATGAAGCTAGCTGTATCTGTTGATGAAGATAGCTGTATCTGTTGATGAAGCTAGCTGTATCTGTTGATGAAGCTAGCTATATCTGTTCATGATGCTAGCTCTTATCTGTTGATGAAGCTAGCTGTATCTGACGCTAGCTGTATCTGTTGATGATGCTAGCTGTATCTGTTGATGAAGCTAGCTGTATCGTGTTTATGAAGATAGCTGTATCTGTTTATGAAGCTAGCTGTATCTGTTGATGAAGCTAGCTGTATCTGTTCATGATGCTAGCTCTATCTGTTCATGATGCTAGCTCTATCTGTTCATGATGCTAGCTCTATCTGTTGATGAAGCTAGCTGTATCTGTTGATGAAGCTAGCTGTATCTGTTGATGAAGCTAGCTGTATCTGTTGATGAAGCTAGCTGTATCTGTTGATGAAGCTAGCTATATCTGTTGATGAAGCTAGCTGTATCTGTTGATGAAGCTAGCTATATCTGTTCATGATGCTAGCTCTTATCTGTTGATGAAGCTAGCTGTATCTGTTGATGACGCTAGCTGTATCTGTTGATGAAGCTAGCTGTATCTGTTGATGAAGCTAGCTGTATCTGTTGATGAAGCTAGCTGTATCTGTTGATGAAGCTAGCTGTATCTGTTGATGAAGCTAGCTGTATCTGTTGATGAAGCTAGCTGTATCTGTTGATGAAGCTAGCTGTATCTGTTGATGAAGCTAGCTGTATCTGTTGATGAAGCTAGCTGTATCTGTTGATGAAGCTAGCTATGTCTGTTCATGATGCTAGCTCTATCTGTTCATGATGCTAGCTCTATCTGTTGATGAAGCTAGCTGTATCTGTTGATGAAGCTTAGCTCTATCTGTTCATGATGCTAGCTCTATCTGTTGATGAAGCTAGCTGTATCTGTTGATGAAGCTAGCTGTATCTGTTGATGAAGCTAGCTGTATCTGTTGATGAAGCTAGCTATATCTGTTGATGAAGCTAGCTGTATCTGTTGATGAAGCTAGCTGTATCTGTTGATGAAGCTAGCTATATCTGTTGATGAAGCTAGCTGTATCTGTTGATGAAGCTAGCTATATCTGTTCATGATGCTAGCTCTTATCTGTTGATGAAGCTAGCTGTATCTGTTGATGACGCTAGCTGTATCTGTTGATGACGCTAGCTGTATCTGTTGATGAAGCTAGCTGTATCGTGTTTATGAAGATAGCTGTATCTGTTTATGAAGCTAGCTGTATCTGTTGATGAAGCTAGCTGTATCTGTTCATGATGCTAGCTCTATCTGTTCATGATGCTAGCTCTATCTGTTCATGATGCTAGCTCTATCTGTTGATGAAGCTAGCTCTATCTGTTGATGAAGCTAGCTGTATCTGTTGATGAAGCTAGCTGTATCTGTTGATGAAGCTAGCTGTATCTGTTGATGAAGCTAGCTGTATCTGTTGATGAAGCTAGCTATATCTGTTGATGAAGCTAGCTGTATCTGTTGATGAAGCTAGCTATATCTGTTCATGATGCTAGCTCTATCTGTTGATGAAGCTAGCTGTATCTGTTGATGATGCTAGCTGTATCTGTTGATGAAGCTAGCTGTATCTGTTGATGAAGCTAGCTGTATCTGTTGATGAAGCTAGCTGTATCTGTTGATGAAGCTAGCTGTATCTGTTGATGAAGCTAGCTGTATCTGTTGATGAAGCTAGCTGTATCTGTTGATGAAGCTAGCTGTATCTGTTGATGAAGCTAGCTATATCTGTTCATGATGCTAGCTCTATCTGTTCATGATGCTAGCTCTATCTGTTGATGAAGCTAGCTGTATCTGTTGATGAAGCTAGCTGTATCTGTTGATGAAGCTAGCTGTATCTGTTGATGACGCTAGCTGTATCTGTTGATGACGCTAGCTGTATCTGTTGATGAAGCTAGCTATATCTGTTGATGAAGCTAGCTGTATCTGTTGATGAAGCTAGCTGTATCTGTTGATGACGCTAGCTGTATCTGTTGATGAAGCTAGCTGTATCGTGTTTATGAAGTTAGCTGTATCTATTGATGAAGCTAGCTGTATCACTTGATGAAGCTAGCTGTATCTGTTGATGAAGTTAGCTGTATCTATTGATGAAGCTAGCTGTATCACTTGATGAAGCTAGCTGTATCTGTTGATGAAGCTAGCTGTATCTGTTGATGACGCTAGCTGTATCTGTTGATGACGCTAGCTGTATCTGTTGATGAAGCTAGCTATATCTGTTGATGAAGCTAGCTGTATCTGTTGATGAAGCTAGCTATATCTGTTCATGATGCTAGCTGTATCTGTTGATGAAGCTAGCTGTATCTGTTGATGAAGCTAGCTGTATCTGTTGATGAAGCTAGCTGTATCTGTTGATGAAGCTAGCTGTATCGTGTTTATGAAGCTAGCTGTATCTGTTGATGACGCTAGCTGTATCTGTTGATGACGCTAGCTGTATCTGTTGATGAAGCTAGCTGTATCGTGTTTATGAAGTTAGCTGTATCTATTGATGAAGCTAGCTGTATCTCTTGGATGAAGCTAGCTGTATCTGTTGATGAAGTTAGCTGTATCTATTGATGAAGCTAGCTGTATCTGTTGAAGGACGCTAGCTGTATCTGTTGATGACGCTAGCTGTATCTGTTGATGACGCTAGCTGTATCTGTTGATGACGCTAGCTGTATCTGTTGATGACGCTAGCTGTATCTGTTCAGGACGCTAGCTGTATCTGTTGATGACGCTAGCTGTATCTGTTCATGAACTAGCTCTATCTGTTGATGAAGAACAGTATCTGTTGATGAAGGAACTGTATCTGTTCATGATGCTAGCTGTATCTGTTGATGAAGTTAGCTGTATCTGTTGATGAAGCTAGCTGTATCTGTTGATGAAGCTACTGTATCTGTTGGGATGATGCTAGCTGTATCTGTTGATGATGCTAGCTGTATCTGTTGATGAAGTTAGCTGTATCTGTTGATGAAGCTAGCTGTATCTGTTGATGAAGCTAGCTGTATCTGTTGATGAAGCTAGCTGTATCTGTTCATGAAGCTAGCTGTATCGTGTTTATGAAGTTAGCTGTATCTATTGATGAAGCTAGCTGTATCTGTTGATGACGCTAGCTGTATCTGTTCATGATGCTAGCTGTATCTGTTCATGATGCTAGCTGTATCTGTTGATGAAGTTAGCTGTATCTGTTCATGATGCTAGCTGTATCTGTTGATGAAGCTAGCTGTATCGTGTTTATGAAGTTAGCTGTATCTGTTGATGAAGTTAGCTCTATCTGTTGATGAAGCTAGCTGTATCTGTGTGGTATTCAAATCCATCTGACACACACCTTGTATATTTGCTGATGGTTCTGCACATGTAGTTACCAGTTCACTCAAATTCATTTGGGAAGTAATGCATAAACATTCCATAATGAAACTGTGCATACTGTGATTTGTTGTATTCCTGTGCGTGAGAGAATATTATTGCCTGTGTGTTTGGAGTTGCATGAAGTGTGTTTATGTGTATTACTGAGTGTGTGTTTGTGTATTACTGAGTGTGTGTCTCTCTCTCCCCCAGCTAAGGACCGTGAGGCGGGGCAGTGTCAACTGGACTCAGAAGTTCTGCCTAAAGTGGCCCGCATGACCGTCTCAGGGAAGAAACAGACCATGGGCTTTGACGTTGGGGAAGGTATCACACGCACGCACGCACGCACGCACGCACGCACGCACGCACGCACACACACACACACACACACACTATGAAGGATCAGCTTTTTCTGGGGCAGACTGGAGAGATAACAGACTATAGTAGTTGGGGATGTGAACAGTTGGGGAAGGGAACAGGAACAGTTGGGGAAGGAAACAGGAACAGTTGGGGAAGGAACAGGAACAGTTGGGGAAGGGAACAGGAACAGTTGGGGAAGGGAACAGGAACAGTTGGGGAAGGGAACAGGAACAGTTGGGGAAGGAACAGGAACAGTTGGGGAAGGGAACAGGAACAGTTGGGGAAGGGAACAGTTGGGGAAGGGGACAGGAACAGTTGGGGAAGGGAACAGGAACAGTTGGGGAAGGGAACAGTTGGGGAAGGGAACAGGAACAGTTGGGGAAGGGAACAGGAACAGTTGGGGAAGGGAACAGGAACAGTTGGGGAAGGGAACAGTTGGGGAAGGGGACAGGAACAGTTGGGGAAGGGGACAGGAACAGTTGGGGAAGGGAACAGGAACAGTTGGGGAAGGGAACAGGAACAGTTGGGGAAGGGGGAACAGTTGGGGAAGGAACAGGAACAGTTGGGGAAGGGAACAGGAACAGTTGGGGAAGGGGGCAGTTGGGGAAGGGGACAGGAACAGTTGGGAAGGGAACAGGAACAGTTGGGGAAGGGGAACAGTTGGGGAAGGGAACAGGAACAGTTGGTGAAGGGGACAGTTGGGGAAGGGAACAGGAACAGTTGGGGAAGGGGACAGGAACAGTTGGGGAAGGGAACAGGAACAGTTGGGGAAGGGAACAGTTGGGGAAGGAACAGTTGGGGAAGGGGACAGGAACAGTTGGGGAAGGGAACAGTTGGGGAAGGGAACAGGAACAGTTGGGGAAGGGAACAGTTGGGGAAGGGGACAGGAACAGTTGGGGAAGGGAACAGGAACAGTTGGGAACAGGAACAGTTGGGGAAGGGGACAGGAACAGTTGGGGAAGGGAACATTTGGGGAAAGGAACATTTGGGAAGGGAACAGTTGGGGAAGGGAACAGGAACAGTTGGGGAAGGGAACAGTTTGGGGAAGGAACAGTTGGGGAAGGGGACAGGAACAGTTGGGGAAGGGAACAGTTGGGGAAGGGAACAGTTGGGGAACAGTTGGGGGGAACAGTAGGGGAACGGAACAAGAACAGTTGGGGAAGGGGACAGAAACAGTTGGGGAAGGGAACAGGAACAGTTGGGGAAGGGGACAGGAACAGTTGGGGAAGGGGACAGGAACAGTTGGGGAAGGGGACAGGAACAGTTGGGGAAGGGGACAGGAACAGTTGGGGAAGGAACAGGAACATTGGGGAAGGGAACAGTTGGGGAAGGGGACAGTTGGTGAAGGGAACAGGAACAGTTGGGGAAGGGAACAGTTGGGGAAGGGAACAGTTGGGGAAGGGAACAGTTGGGGAAGGGAACAGTTGGGGAACAGGAACAGTTGGGGAAGGGAACAGGAACAGTTGGGGAAGGGAACAGGAACAGTTGGGGAAGGAACAGGAACAGTTGGGGAAGGGAACAGGAACAGTTGGGGAAGGAACAGGAACAGTTGGGGAAGGGAACAGGAACAGTTGGGGAAGGAACAGTTGGGGAAGGGGACAGGAACAGTTGGGGAAGAACAGGAACAGGAACAGTTGGGGAAGGGAACAGGAACAGTTGGGGAAGGAACAGGAACAGTTAGGGGGGAACAGGAACAGGAACAGTTGGGGAAGGAGGAACAGTTGGGGAAGGGGACAGGAACAGTTGGGGAAGGGAACAGGAACAGTTGGGGAAGGGAACAGGAACAGTTGGGGAAGGGAACAGGAACAGTTGGGGAAGGAACAGGAACAGTTGGGGAAGGAACAGGAACAGTTGGGGAAGGGGAACAGTTGGGGAAGGAACAGGAACAGTTGGGGAAGGGAACAGGAACAGTTGGGGAAGGGGGCAGTTGGGGAAGGGGGACAGGAACAGTTGGGGAAGGAACAGGAACAGTTGGGGAAGGGAACAGTTGGGGAAGGGAACAGGAACAGTTGGGAAGGGAACAGGAACAGTTGGGGAAGGGAACAGGAACAGTTGGGGAAGGGAACAGGAACAGTTGGGGAAGGAACAGGAACAGTTGGGGAAGGGGACAGGAACAGTTGGGGAAGGGAACAGTTGGGGAAGGGAACAGTTGGGGAAGGGAACAGGAACAGTTGGGGAAGGGAACAGTTGGGGAAGGAACAGTTGGGGAAGGGAACAGTTGGGGAAGGGAACAGGAACGGAACAGGAACAGTTGGGGAAGGGGACAGGAACAGTTGGGGAAGGAACAGGAACAGTTGGGGAACGGAACAGGAACAGTTGGGGAAGGGGACAGGAACAGTTGGGGAAGGGGACAGGAACAGTTGGGGAAGGGGACAGGAACAGTTGGGGAAGGGAACAGGAACAGTTGGGGAAGGGAACAGTTGGGGAAGGAACAGTTGGGGAAGGGAACAGTTGGGGAAGGGAACAGTTGGGGAAGGGAACAGTTGGGGAAGGGAACAGTTGGGGAAGGGGAACAGTTGGGGAACAGGAACAGTTGGGGAAGGGAACAGGAACAGTTGGGGAAGGGAACAGGAACAGTTGGGGAAGGGAACAGGAACAGTTGGGGAAGGGGACAGGAACAGTTGGGGAAGGGAACAGGAACAGTTGGGGAAGGGGACAGTTGGGGAAGGGGACAGTTGGGGAAGGGAACAGTTGGGGGAAGGGAACAGTTGGGGGAAGGGAACAGTTGGGGAAGGGAACAGTTGGGGAAGGGGAACAGTTGGGGAAGGAACAGGAACAGTTGGGGAAGGGAAGGAACAGTTGGGGAAGGAACAGGAACAGTTGGGGAAGGGAACAGTTGGGGGAACAGTTGGGGAAGGAACAGGAACAGTTGGGGAAGGGAACGGGAACAGTTGGGGAAGGGAACAGGAACAGTTGGGGAAGGAACGGGAACAGTTGGGGAAGGGAACGGGAACAGTTGGGGGAAGGGAACGGGAACAGTTGGGGAAGGAACGGGAACAGTTGGGGAAGGGAACAGGAACAGTTGGGGAAGGGAACAGGGAACGGAACAGTTGGGGAAGGGAACAGGGAACAGTTGGGGAAGGAAGGGAACAGTTGGGGAAGGGAACGGGAACAGTTGGGGAAGGGAACAGGAACAGTTGGGGAAGGGAACGGGAACAGTTGGGGAAGGGAACGGGAACAGTTGGGGAAGGGAACAGGAACAGTTGGGGAAGGGAACAGGAACAGTTGGGGAAGGGAACAGGAACAGTTGGGGAAGGAACAGGAACAGTTGGGGAAGGGAACAGGAACAGTTGGGGAAGGGAACAGTTGGGGAAGGGAACAGTTGGGGAAGGGAACAGTTGGGGAAGGGAACAGTTGGGGAAGGAACAGTTGGGGAAGGGAACAGTTGGGGAAGGGAACAGGAACAGTTGGGGAAGGGAACAGGAACAGTTGGGGAAGGGAACAGGAACAGTTGGGGAAGGGAACAGGAACAGTTGGGGAAGGGAACAGGAACAGTTGGGGAAGGGAACAGGAACAGTTGGGGAAGGGGAACGGGAACAGTTGGGGAAGGGAACAGGAACAGTTGGGGAAGGGAACAGGAACAGTTGGGGAAGGGAACAGGAACAGTTGGGGAAGGGAACAGGAACAGTTGGGGAAGGGAACAGGAACAGTTGGGGAAGGAACAGGAACAGTTGGGGAAGGGAACAGGAACAGTTGGGGAAGGGAACAGGAACAGTTGGGGAAAGGAACAGGAACAGTTGGGGAACAAGGGAACAGGAACAGTTGGGGAACAGGGAAAGGAACAGTTGGGGAAGGGAACAGGAACAGTTGGGGAAGGGAACAGGAACAGTTGGGGGGAAGGGAACAGGAACAGTTGGGGAAGGGAACAGGAACAGTTGGGGAAGGGAAGGGAACAGGGACAGTTGGGGAAGGGAAGGGAACAGGGAACAGTGGGGGAAGGAACAGGAACAGTTGGGGAAGGGAACATTTGGGGAATAACAGTTTGGGAACAGGAACAGTTGGGGAAGGGAACAGGAACAGTTGGTGAAGGAAACAGGAACAGTTGGGGAAGGGAACAGTTGAATAAGTAGGTGTTCTAAAAAGTTTGACTGTATATATATATATATAATTTTCTGGGGCACAAAACTACCTTGGGGGTGTTTCCATTCATTTGTATTGGTTACATTCAGGAGTTCTGTGACACTTGTTGTCCTCTTCCCGGTCCCCTCTCCTCTCCCCTGTCTCCTTTCCCCTGTCTCCTCTCCCCTGTCTCCTCTGGGGTCTCCTCTTCCCTGTCTCCTCTCCCCTGTCTCCTCTCCCCTATCTCCTCTTCCCTGTCTCCTCTTCCCTGTCTCCTCTCCCCCTGTCTCCTCTCCCCTGTCTCCTCTCCCCTGTCTCCACCTCCATTGTCTCCACCTCCATTGTCTCCACCTCCATTGTCTCCTCTCCCCTGTCTCCTCTCCCCTGTCTCCACTCCCCCAGTCTCCCTCTCCCCCCGTCTCCTCTCCACTGTCTCCACCTCCCCTGTCTCCTCTCCCCGTCTCCTCTCCCGTCTCCTCTCCCCTGTCTCCTCTCCCCTGTCTCCTCTCCCCTGTCTCCTCTCCCCAGTCTCCTCTCCCCAGTCTCCTCTCCCCAGTCTCCTCTCCACTGTCTCCTCTCCACTGTCCCCTCTCCCCTGTCTCCACCTCCCCTGTCTCCACCTCCCTGTCTCCTCTGGGGAATGTCTCCCTCTCCCCTGTCTCCTTCCCCTGTCTCCTCTCCCCTGTCTCCTCTCCCCTGTCTCCTCTCCACTGTCTCCTCTCCACTGTCCAGTCCCCCTCCAGGAACCGTCTCCTCTCCACTGTCTCCTCCCCTGTCTCCTCTCCCCTGTCTCCTCTCCACTGTCTCCTCTCCACAGTCCCCTCTCCCCTGTCTCCTCTCCACTGTCCCCTCTAAATGTCTCCACTGTCTCCCTCTCCCCAGTCTCCTCTCCCCTGTCTCCACCTCCCAGTCTCCACCTCCATTGTCTCCTCTCCCCAGTCTACTCTCCACTGTCCCCAGTCCCCAGTTGGGGCCGGAACAGGAACAGTCTCCACTGTCCCCTGTCTCCTCTCCCCTGTCTCCTCTCCCCTGTCTCCTCTCCCCTGTCTCCTCTCCCCTGTCTCCTCTCCCTGTCTCCTCTCCAAAGTCTCCTCTCCCAGTCTCCTCTCCCCTGTCTCCTCTTCCCTGTCTCCTCTCCCCTGAACCTCTCCCTTTCTCCTCTCCCCTGTCTCCTCTCCCCCTGTCTCCTCTCCCCTGTCTCCTCTCAGTTTCTCCTCTTCCCTGTCTCCTTTCCCCCTGTCCCGTCTTCACTGTCCTAGGGAAAACTAACTAACTTGATTGTAGCATGTCTTACCAGGGTTATACAGGAAGAGTTTCCTTAACAGGAACAGGAACTAAATAAATAAATGATTTGTCTCTTCTTGTGGTCCATCCAGTACAGAGGAGAACGGGGTTGTCCCCAGCCCCTCCGTCCATCGTGGGGTAGCCCTGATGAGATGACCATGAAAACCAGCCCCGAAACCCCTCCAAGCGTCCGGAGACACCTCTAAAGGGTTCGGGGGGGCAGAGGAGCCCCTTCCGTCCCCACCCCAGGACGTACTCCCTGGGAAGGCCAAGCAACAGCTGAACGTCAGGGCCGAGCTGGAGAAGAGACAAGGGGCAAGTCTCTACTCAACCTGGTGGTTATAGGTACATAAACACACGTGTCTCCTGGAACGCCACATTCCTCTCACACACTCTGCATGGACTGAATCACATAAACTACACTGTCGGCGTGGTTACAGAGACTATACTGTCGGCGTGGTTACAGAGACTATACTGTCGGCGTGGTTACAGAGACTACACACTCTGCATGGACTGAATCACTAAACTACACTGTCGGCGTGGTTACAGAGACTATACTGTCGGCGTGGTTACAGAGACTATACTGTCGGCGTGGTTACAGAGACTATACTGTCGGCGTGGTTACAGAGATTATACTGTCAGCGTGGTTACAGAGATTATACTGTCGGCGTGGTTACAGAGA